>NC_134414.1:2089512-2166705 GCF_030867145.1 Opisthocomus hoazin | reverse complement strand
TGGAGAGGCTGAGGGAGCTGGGCTTGTTCAGCCTGGAGAAGAGAAGGCTGAGAGGGGGCCTTCGAAATGCCTCTAAATATCTGCAGGGTGGGGTCAGGAGGACGGGGCCAGACTCTTCCCAGTGGTGCCCAGCGACAGGACAAGGGGCAACGGGCACAAACTGGAGCAGAGGAAGCTCCAGCTGAACCCGAGGAAGAACTTCTTCCCTCTGAGGGTGCCGGAGCCCTGGCCCAGGCTGCCCAGGGAGGGCTGTGGAGTCTCCTTCTCTGGAGATATTCCAGCCCCGCCTGGCCGCGGTGCTGTGCCCCCTGCTCTGGGTGACCCTGCTTGGGCAGGGGGTTGGGTGGGGGACCCCCAGAGGGCCCTGCCAACCCCACCATGCTGGGATTCTGTGAAGTCCAGGCCAGGAGAAAATCTGATTTTCCCTGGAGTTCACTCACCAGCTCTAGTTTTCCTGCATGGATAAAACCACCAGTTTCAAACTCTTACTTAAAAAAGAAAAACAACCCAAACCCCACACCTGAGGAACGACAAACCCACGCCAACCCCGGGCAGCGCACGCCGACGCGTCCCCTGAGCGCGCGCAGGGTCCACGCGACCCGGCCGAACGCCGCTCCGACTCGCGCTTCCCCGCACCGCCTGACAGATTCCGCTCCTCCGGGCGCAAGCGGCCGGCGCTGGGGATCCTTTTCACCCTCAAACCCACACCACGCCAACGGGAGCAGAGAAACAACGGAACACGAGCATTTTTACTCTCAGAAATCCGCCAAAAAATGAACAGTTTCGCTTTCGAAAAGCCGTCAGACACCCACCTCTGCTCGGTGCCGCCGCGTGCACGGCCGCCGCGGCCCCGACTCCTGCGCCCACGTAAGGAACCGCACCTGAGCTGCCCGCAACATCTCCAAAAGCCGAAGAGCAGACGGCCAAGCGGTCTCGGCGGACGCGGCGACGCGAATCCGCGCTGGCGGAAGCGCGAGGAGCGGCGCCGAGCTTCCCCGCGGCAGCTTGCGGGTCTTCGGGGCAGGCAGGACCCTCGGTTGGGTTTGAACCCGCAGCCAGCGATCCCCCTTCCCCGCTGCGCTGCTGGGCTCTGAGCTCCGAGGTCACCGCGGCGGCGGCGGCCGTGAAGAACCGAGAGCGACGAGCAGCAGCGCCGCGGCAGGGCGAGCCCACCCGCCGGCGATTTTCGGAGCGAGACCGGGGTCTCCGGGCTGCTCCCTGCCCTGCTTCTGCGGGGCCTCCCAAAATAACTCCCCGTGGAGATTCCTCGGAGGCACAAACCTTGCTTCATCGGGGCCGCAGAGATCCAGTTTTCCCTAACGGAGCTGCCCGGACGCGAACCGGCCTCAGGATTTAGGGTCGTGCACGAAGGATGGAAACAGCCGCTTCGTCCAGAACGGCTCCACGCGGTCACTGCTAAGGGCGGGGGGAACAAAGCGGGCGGTGACACAAACCACGGCGTCCCCGAGATGAAGCAACCTGCCCGCCCGGGACCGAGACGCCGAGTTCCCGATGGCTCGCCCGATAGCGGCGGTGCCAGCTCGGCGCACAAAGCCAAACGCCGTCCCAGCAAGGGCTCTCACCCGTCTCAACGCCAACGCCCCGCGCCGGCGCCTTCCACCGCAGCCGAAGCCCCCCCTGAGCCCCAGCCCCTCGCCAAGGCCCCAGCCCGAAAAGTCGGGTGAGGGAGCAGCCCCGCGCCCACGCAGCGCCGAACACGGCACCTCTCTGCCGCAGCGCCTTTCCTGCCGCCCCGAACCGGCGCGTTCTCCGTCCTGGGGGCCAGGCGGGACCCCCCAGAGCGGGTCTGGGTGGTGGGTGATGGTGGTGGAGCTGTGAAGCTGCCCGGGCACTGACAGCTTCCGCTCGCTGCCGAGCGGGAAGTCTTGCTGGGATGCGCCACAGAATCCCCGAATCCCAGCATGGTGGGGTTGGCAGGGACCCCTGGGGGTCACCCAGCCCAACCCCCTGCCCAAGCAGGGTCACCCAGAGCAGGGGGCACAGCACCGCGGCCAGGCAGGGCTGGAATATCTCCAGAGAAGGAGACTCCACAGCCTCCCTGGGCAGCCTGGGCCAGGGCTCCGTCACCCTCAGAGGGAAGAAGTTCTTCCTCGGGTTCAGCTGGAGCTTCCTCTGCTCCAGTTTGTGCCCGTTGCCCCTTGTCCTGTCTCTGGGCACCACTGGAAAGAGTCTGGCCCCGTCCTCCTGACCCCCACCCTGCAGATATTTAGAGGCATTTCGAAGGTCCCCTCGCAGCCTTCTCTTCTCCAGGCTGAACAAGCCCAGCTCCCTCAGCCTCTCCTCGTAGCAGAGATGCTCCAGTCCCCTCCTCATCCTCGCAGCCCTGCGCTGGACTCTCTCCAGTAGCTCCTCATCTTTCTTGAACTGGGGAGCCCAGCACTGGACACAGCACTGCAGATGGGGCCTCCCCAGGGCAGAGCAGAGGGGAAGGAGAACCTCCCTCGCCCTGCTGCCCACACTCCTCCTCATGCACCCCAGGATCCCATTGGCCTTCTTGGCAGCCAGGGCACGCTGCTGGCTCATGGTCACCCTGTCGTCCCCCAGCACTCCCAGTCCCTCTCCACATGGGCACAGGCCTGCACCCAGCAGTGCTTCAGCTGCGGTGGGGGGGGGCTTCCCCTCCAGAAACCAACGGGTTTCTTCACCCGCAGCGCTCGCAGGACACGACTCACCGGGTCCTTCCCTCAGCATCCAGGCACAAACTGGAGCAGAGGAAGCTCCAGCTGAACCCGAGGAAGAACTTCTTCCCTCTGAGGGTGACGGAGCCCTGGCCCAGGCTGCCCAGGGAGGCTGTGGAGTCTCCTTCTCTGGAGATATTCCAGCCCCCCTGGCCGCGGTGCTGTGCCCCCTGCTCTGGGTGACCCTGCTTGGGCAGGGGGCTGGGCTGGGGGACCCCCAGGGCTCCCTTCCAGCCCCCCCATGCTGGGGTTCCGTGACTCAGCGAGCAGCCCCGGAGCCGGGGATTTCTGCCGCGCCGCCGCGGGCTCCCGGCTCTGACCTCAGGGACCGCCGCAAGGACACGCACCACGCACCGGCACCCACCAGCTCCGGGCCCTCCGCCCCGGCAGCACCCGCCACCGAAACCCGGCTCCCGGGGCTGGGGGGGGAAACAACCCCCCAGAACCCCCCAGGAACCCGGTCCCGGCAGACCGGGCCGCGGCCCAGAACCGAACGCGGAGCCGCTCCAGCGGCCCCCGGCGAAGGCAAAGCCGGCCCCGGGCTCTGCCCCCCCCATCCCGGGCCCGGCTCCGGCGCCCCGGCCCTCGGCAGCTCTGCCCCCCCCCAGCCCGGCCCCGCCGCCCGGGGAAGGCTCCCGGGGCCCGGGCTGAGCCCGCCGCTCTCACCTGCGATGGCCGCCTCGTCCAGGTGGGCTCCCAGGCCCCGGCGCAGGAGGAGGCCGCACAGGAGCCACACGGCCGCTCCCCACCGCCAGGCCATGGCCGCCTCCGCCGCTTCCCCCCCGCCGCCGTCAGCTCCTCCTCGGCATCGGCCCCCGCCGCTGGGCCCCGGCCGCTGCGGAGGGACCGCGGGTTACCGACCGGCACCGGCCCCGCCGCCCGCCCCCGGAAACGCCCCCCCCCTCCGCAGTGGTCTCTCCCGGGACAGCCTCCCCCCCCCGCCGCAGTGGTCTCTCCCGGGACAGCCTCCCCCCGCCGCAGTGGTCTCTCCCGGGACAGCCTCCCCCCGCCGCAGTGGTCTCTCCCGGGACAGCCTCCCCCCGCCGCAGTGGTCTCTCCCGGGACAGCTTCCCCCCCCGCCGCAGTGGTCTCTCCGGGGACAACCCTACCCTCCCCCTCTCCTCAGCAGTGGTCTCTCCCGGGACAACCCTACCCCCCTTCTCCTCAGCAGTGGTCTCTACCGTGTCTCCCCCCTCAGTAACTCCTCCTCGGGCTGCTCCGTCCCCCCCCACCCCCGCTGTGGTGTCTCCCCTCCCCGGGACACCCCTGCCCCAGCCGCGGTCTGGGACGGCCCCCCCCCCCCCCTCCCGCCGCGGTGGTCTCGCCCAGGCACGCGCCCCGCTGCGCACCGGGCCCTGGCGCCGCCGCCTCACGCCCGGTGACAGGGGGCGGAGCCAACCGCCGCCGCGCCAGACCCTCCGGGGGCGGGGCCGCCCCGCGCCACTGCCCGGCCAATCGGGGGCGGACAGATGGCCACGCCCCCCCCTCGCTTCATCCCCCCCTCCCTCCCGCCTCCACCGGGCTCCGTGCGCCCGCCGCTGAGCCGCAGCGACCTCTGGCGGACGCAGGGGGGGTGCGCCCAGGCTGCGCGCGGGCCGCCGGCGCGGTGCGGAAGCTAAGCAGGGCCGGCTGCGTGTGACGGCTGGATGGGTGACCTCCACTGACGCCCACGCTTCCAGCCCCGGGGAAGGCTCGTCAGAGCCCCCCAGCTCGTCGGAGCCCCCGGCGGGTCGCGACAGGGCCGTCTGGACTCCTGAGCACGCAGCTACAGATCCGGACCCCAATGGCCCCCCCGGCCCGGGGAGCAGAGGTGCGGGTGCTGCTGGGGGGACCCCCCCGGCATCTGGGGCTCCTCCGGCCCCCACCAGCAGGACAAGGCCGTGCTCGGGGGGCTCTGCCCCTGCAGCAGCTCTGGGACCCTTTGGGGTGCAGCGGGGTGGCCCCGGTGCCCCCAGGCAGTTGGTGCCGCTACCCCGGACCCCCAGCCCAGCGCTGGAGACATGGTGGGCTCCTGTGCCCCCCCCCCCGGGGTCCCGCACCCCTCACCGGGGGTCCTGCACCCCCCACCTGGGGTCCCGCACCCCTCCCCGGGGTCCCGCATCCCTCACCGGGGGTCCCACATCCCCCACCGGGGATCCTGCATCCCTCTCCGGGTGTCCTGCACCCCCCCATCCGGGGTCCTGCATCCTTCACCCAGAGTCCCGCACCCCCCACCCGAGGTCTTGCACCCCCCGCCCGGGGTCCCGCATCCCCTACCCGGGGTCCCGCACTCCCACCCGGGGTCCCACACCTTCCCCCCGGGGTCCCGCACCCTCACCCAGGTTCCCGCATCCCTCACCGGGGGTCCCGCACCCTCCACCCGGGGTCCTGCATCCCCTGCCTGGGGTCCCGCACCCCCTGCCCAGGGTCCGAATCCCCCACCCGGGGTACCCGCATCCCCTGCCTAGGGTCCCACATCCCTCACCCAGGGTCCCACATCCCCCACCCGGGGTGTCCTGCACCCCCCACCCGGGGTCCTGCGCCCCCCACTCGGGGTCCCACACCCCCCACCCGAGGTCCCGCATCCCTCACTGGGGTCCCGCACCGCCCCCCCCCGGAGTTCCGCACCCCCCAGGGTCCCACATCCCCTGCGTGGGTTCCCACACCCCCCGCCCGGGTTCCCACACCCCCCACCCGGGGTCCCGCATCCCTCACCGGGGGTCCCGCATGCCCCACCCGGGGTCCCGCACCCCCCCACCCGGTCTCCCGCAGCCGGACCCCGCTCGGGGGGGCCCCGGGGGGCAGCGGGGGCCGGGGGCGATGCCGCGGGGCGCGGGGTCCCGCACCCCCCGGACCCCCCCCCATCCCCAGGGAGGGCCCCGAGGAAGGAAGCGGCGGGGCCGGGCGCGGCGGGGGAAGTTTCTCCGCGGGACCGCCCGGGGCGGCGGGAGGGGGCGGCCGCAGACTTCCTCCCCCCCCCTTCCTCCTCCTCCTCCTCCTCCTCCCGCTGCTGCTGCCGCTGCTCCGGCCCCGCGCCCGCCGCCCCGCGCCGCGCCATGCCCCGGGGTGAGTGCGGGGCCGGGGGAGGGGGGCAGCGGGACCCGCCCGGTGCGGGGTGATGGGGTGCGGGGGGGGGGGGCCGGGAGCGGAGCTGCGGGCGGGAGCGGCCGGGACAGAGCGGGGACAGAACTGGCCCGACCCCACCCCCCACCCCCCCCGGGAGCCACTGCACCCACCGCACCCACCGGCACCGCACCCACTGCCCCCACTGCTCCCACTGGCCACCGCACCCAGTGTGCCCACCCCCACTGCACCCACCGGCACCGCACCCACTGCCCCCACCGCCACTGCCCCCAGTACGCCCACCAGCGCTGCACCCACTGCCCCCACCGCACCCACCGGCACCGCACCCACTGCCCCCACTGCCCCCACTGCCACCGCACCCAGTGTGCCCATCCCCACTGCCCCCACTGCCCCCACTGCCCCCACTGCCACTGCACCCACTGCCACTGCACCCAGTGCGCCCACCCCCACTGCACCCAGTGTGCCCATCCCCACTGCACCCACTGCCCCCACTGCACCCACCTCCACTGCACCCACTGCCCCCAGTGCACCAACCGGCACTGCCCCCAGTGCGCCCAGCAGTGCTGCACCCACTGCACCCAGTGCACCCACGGCCACTGCACCCACTGCACCCAGTGCACCCACTGCCACTGCACCCGCTGCCCCGCTGCCCGCTGGGCCGTGGGGGGCACACTGGGGGTCCGTGGGGGCTGCGCTGGGGGCCTTGGGGGACGTGGCTGTTGGTCCAACCCCGTCTCCCACCTGGGTTCGCGCCACCTCTCGCTGCCACCGCTGCCACCGTGCGCGGTGCCGGGTCCTGGGTCACCCCGAGGCCGCGGAGCCCGGCCTGGCCGTCCCCGTCCGCCCGCTGCTCCGCCATCCCATCGTCCACCCGCCCGTCCCTCCGTCCATCCCTCCGTCCATCCCTCCGTCCATCCCTCCGTCCATCCCACGTCCCCCCGATGCCGCGGCCGTGCCATGTCCTGGTGTCCCCAGCATCCGTGGGAACCCCAAGGTCCCTGGTGTCCCCACGAGCACCCCAAGGTCCCTGGTGTCCCCACAGGCACCCCAAGGTCTCTGCTGTCCCCATGGGCACTCCAAGGTTCTTGGTGTCCCCATGACCACCCCAATGTGCCCATTGTCCCCAGCATCCATGGGCACCCCAAGGTCCCTGGTGTCCCCAGCATCCACGGGCACTCCAAGGTCCCTAGTGTCCCCATGGGCACTCCAAGGTCCCTGGTGTCCCCATGGCCACCCCAAGGTCCCCAGTGTCTCCATGGGCACCCCAAGGTCCCCGCTGTCCCCACAGGCACCCCAAGGTCCCTGGTGTCCCCATGGGCACCCCAAGGTGCCCATTGTCCCTAGCACCCGTGGGAACCCCAAGGTCTCCGGTGTCCTCATGGCCACCCCAAGGTCCCCAGTGTCACCATGGCCACCCCAAGGTCCCCGCTGTCCCCACAGGCACCCCAAAGTCCCCATTGTCCCCAGCATCCATGGCCACCCCAAGGTTCCCGGTGTCCCCATGGCCACCCCAAGGTCCCCGCTGTCCCCACAGGCACCCCAAGGTCCCCGGTGTCTCCATGGGCACCCCAAGGTTCCTGGTGTCCCCACAGGCACCTCAAGGTCCCCGCTGTCCCCACAGGCACCCCAAGGTCCCTGGTGTCCCCATGGCCACCCCAAGGTGTCCGCTGTCCCCACAGGCACCCCAAGGTCCCTGGTGTCCCCACGGGCACCCCAAGGTCCCCGCTGTCCCCACAGGCACCCCAAGGCCCCTGGTGTCCCCACGGCCACCCCAAGGTCCCCGCTGTACCCACGGGCACCCCAAGGTCCCCGCTGTCCCCACGGGCACCCCAAGGTCCCTGGTGTCCCCATGGGCACGCTTGGCTTCGGTCGGGTCGGGTCTGGGGGCCGGGGACGGAACCCCCCCGCCCGGGGGGGGCTGCCCGGCCCTGCCAGCGCTTCTGCTTCCCTTTTCTGCCGAAGAGGCCATGAGTCGAGGTTCCCACCCCGGGGGGGGCCATGGGGGGGGGGGAGGGCACCCACAGCCCCGCCGCTGTGTGTCATGTCCCCCCCCCCCACCCCAGCACCCCAAATCCCGGCCGGGCACCGCGGCGGCACGGAGGGTGCTGTGGGTGCTGAGCCCGGGGCTGGCACCGTGCGGACCCCCCCACCCTTCCCCCATGCTCTGAGTCTTCCTCTTCCTCCTCCGGCTGCGTCGCCGCAGGGCGGGGGTGGTGGGAAGGGGCAGGCTGAGCACCCACATCCCACCACGGCCCCTCTGTGGGTGCTGAGCACCCACATCCCACCACGGCCCCTCCGTGGGTGCTGAGCACCCGCATCCCACCACGGCCCCTCCGTGGGTGCTGAGCACCCGCGTCCCACCACGGCCCCTCCGTGGGTGCTGAGCACCCACATCCCACCACGGCCCCTCCGTGGGTGCTGAGCACCCACATCCCACCACGGCCCCTCTGTGGGTGCTGAGCACCCGTGTCCCACCACAGCCCAGCTTGGGACCCAGCCTGGGGGGGCAGCGGGGCCCCTCCCCGGCGTGCAGATAGCTATGGGGACCTTGGGGTGACCGTGGGGACACTGGGACCTTGGGGTGCCCATGGATGCTGGGGACACCAGGGACCTTAGGGTGCCCATGGGGACATCAGGGACCTTGGGGTGCCCATGGGGACACCAGGGACCTTGGGGTTCTCATGGGTGCTGAGGACACCAGGGACCTTGGGGTGCCCGTGGGTGCTGGGGACACCAGGGACCTTGAGGTGCCCGTGGGGACACCAGGGACCTTGGGATGCCCACGGGTGCTGGGGACACCAGGGACCTCGGGGTGCCCATGGGGACACCGGGGACCTTGGGGTTCTCATGGGTGCTGGGGACACCAGAGACCTTGGGGTGCCCATGGGGACACCAGGGACCTTGGGGTGCCCATGGGTGCTGGGGACACCAGGGACCTTGGGGTGCCCATGGGGACACCGGGGACCTTGGGGTGCCCATGGGTGCTGGGGACACCAGGGACCTTGGGGTGCCCATGGGGACACCGGGGACCTTGGGGTGACCATGGGTGCTGGGGACACCAGGGACCTTGGGGTGGTCATGGGGACACCGGGGACCTTGGGGTGCCCATGGATGCTGGGGACACCAGAGACCTTGGGGTGGCCATGGGGACACCAGGGACCTTGGGGTGCCCACGGGTGCTGGGGACACCAGGGACCTTGGGGTGGCCATGGGGACACTGGGGACCTTGGGATGCCCATGGGTGCTGGGGACAATGGGGACTTCGGGGTTCCCATGGATGCTGGGGACACCAGCGACCTTGTGGTGCCCATGGGGACACCGGGGGGGAAAAACGGGCTGAGACCAGGTCAGAGAGGTCCCAACTGGGTCAGAGGTCCAAACTGGGTCAAAGAGGTCCAAACTGGGACAGATAGGTCCAAACTGGGACAGAGATGTCCCAACCGGGTCCCAGCCAGCTCAGCCAGGTCCCCGCCACAGCACAGTGCGGGTGGCTGCGTCCCGCCCCGGGGGCTGCCCCGGGGTCCCCCCCAGCCCTGGGCAAAGCGATGGGGTGGCTGCGGGACGGAGGGGACACGGGGCCCCATCCCTGGAGATGGCCCCGCGCAGCCATCGAGGGAGCTCGGTCTCCTGTCGCCGTGGTCCTGTTCCCACCGCCCTGATCGGCCTCTGGCTCCCACTGCCCGGAGCTCCTGCTCCCCCTGACCCTGCTCCTGCTCCCCCTGACCCTGATCCTGCTCCCCCTGATCCTCCTCCCCCGATCCTGCTCCTGCTCCCCCGACCCTGATCCTGCTCCCCCTGATCCTGACCCTGATCCTGCTCCCCATGATCCTGCTCCCCCCGGCCCTGCTCCCCCTGACCCTGCTCCTGCTCCCCCTGATTCTCCTCCCCCTGATCCTGATCGCCCTGCTCCTGGCCCTGCTCCCCCTGATCCTCCTCCCCCTGATCCTGCTCCTGCTCCCCTGACCCTGATCCTGCTGACCCTGATCCTGACCCTGATCCTGCTCCCCCTGACCCTGCTCCCCCTGACCCTGCTCCCCCTGATCCTGCTCCCCCTGACCCTGACCCTGCTCCCCCTGACCCTGCTCCCCCTGATCCTGCTCCCCCTGACCCTGCTCCCCCTGACCCTGCTCCCCCTGATCCTCCTCCCCCTGATCCTGCTCCTGCTCCCCTGACCCTGATCCTGCTGACCCTGATCCTGACCCTGATCCTGCTCCCCCTGACCCTGCTCCCCCTGACCCTGCTCCCCCTGATCCTGCTCCTGCTCCCCCTGACCCTGATCCTGCTCCCCCTGATCCTGTTCCCCCTGATCCTGATTCTGCTGCCCCTGATCCATCACCCATCACCATGATCCTGCTCCCTCTGACCTGACCCTGATCCTGCTCCTGATCCTGCTCCCCCTGATTCTGTGCCCATCGCCCTGCTCCTGCTTCTCCTGCTCCCCGATCCCTCGCCCATCACCTTGATCCTGCTCCCCCAATCCTGCTCCCCCTGACCCTGCTCCCCCTGACCCTGCTCCCCCTGACCCTGCTCCCCCAGATCCTGATCCTGCACCCCCTGACCCTGCTCCCCCTGCTCCTGCTCCCCCTGACCCTGCTCCCCCTGACCCTGCTCCCCTGACCCTGCTCCCCCAAATCCTGACCCTGCTCCCCTGACCCTGCTCCCCCAAATCCTGACCCTGCTCCCCTGACCCTGCTCCCCCAAATCCTGCCCCTGCTCCCCCTGCCCCTGCTCCCCCAGATCCTGATCCTGCACCCCCTGACCCTGCTCCCCCTGCTCCTGCTCCCCCTGACCCTGCTCCCCCTGACCCTGCTCCCCCGACCCTGCTCCCCCAGATCCTGACCCTGCTCCCCCTGCCCCTGCTCGCCCTGACCCAGCACCCATCGCCCCGATCCTGCTCCCCCCCTCGCCCCTTCTCCCACCACCCTGGCCTCGTGCTGCTGCTCCGAGCCCCGCAGACCCGGGCGGGGGTCCCTGCCGCCACCCCCCACCACCGCTGAGCCCCCCGGGCCCTCGCACCGGACCCGCAGCGAGGGAACCCCCCGGGCTGCGGCCGTGGCCAGAGCGGGGAGAACCCCACGGGCCGGGTGCCGTCACCCAGCGGGGACCCCGCACGGCGCGGGCAGGGTGCTGGGCGGGAAGCCGGGCGTCAGGGCGGGAAGGGGAAGGGCAGCGGGGCTGGGGACGGGGCTGGAGAAGAAGTCCCATGGGGAGCGGCTGAGGGAGCTGGGGCTGCTCATCTGGAGAAGAGGAGGCTGAGGGGGGACCTTCTCGCTCTCTGCAGCTCCAACAGGAGGGGGCAGTGAGGGGGGGTTGGGCTCTGCTCCCCAGGAACCAGCAATGGGACAATTTTGGTCAGATGTTGGAAGAGGCTGCCTAGGGAGGTGGTGGAGTCCCCATCCCTGGAGATGTTCACAAACCATGTAGATGTGGCCCTTGGGGATGTGGTTTAGCAGGCATGGGGGTGTTGGGGTGATGGTTGGACTTGGTGATCTCAGAGGTCTTCTCCAACCCATGATTCTGTGACTCTATGATGAGAGGCGATGGCCTCAAGCTGCATCAGGGGAGGTTCAGATTGGGTATGAGGAGAAATTTCTTTCCTGAAAGACTGGTCAGGTGTTGGCCCAGGCTGCCCAGGGCAGTGGGGGAGTCCCCATCCCTGGAGGGGTTCAAACACCGTGTGGCTGTGGCCCTTGGGGACAGGGTTGAGCAGGCGTGGTGGGGTTGGGTTGGTGGTTGGACTTGATGGTCTTGGAGGTCTTTCCCAACCTTAATGATTCTGTGATTCTCTCTCCCTGCCATCCCCCTCTCCCTGCCATCCCCATCTTCTCCTGCCATCCCCCTCTCCCTGCCATCCCCATCTTCTCCTGCCATCCCCCTCTCCCTGCCATCCCCATCTTCTCCTGCCAGAGCAGAAAAGGCCAAGAGGCGATGGCCTCAAGCTGCGTCAGGGGAGGTTCAGACTGGATATCGGGAAAAATGTCTTCACTGGAAGAGTGGTCAGGCCTTGGCCCAGGCTGCCCAGGGCGGTGGGGGAGTCCCCGTCCCTGGAGGGGTTCAAACACTGTGTGGATGTGGCCCTTGGGGACATGGTTGAGCAGGCATGGTGGGGTTGGGTTGGTGGTTGGACTTGGTGATCTTGGAGGTCTTTCCCAACCTTAGTGATTCTGTGATTCCATCTCCCTGCCATCGCCCTCTCCCCGCCATCACCTTCTCCTCCTGCTATCCCCATCTTCTCCTGCCATCTCCACCTCTCCCTGCCATCCTCCTCTCTTCCCTGCCATCCCCATCTCCTCCTGCCAGAGGAGAAAAGGCCAAGAGGCGATGACCTCAAGCTGTGTCAGGGGAGGTTCAGATTGGAGATTGGGAAAAATGTCTTCACTGGAAGAGTGGTCAGGCCTTGGCCCAGGCTGCCCAGGGCAGTGGGGGAGTCCCCGTCCCTGGAGGGGTTCAAACACCGTGTGGCTGTGGCCCTTGGGGACGTGGTTGAGCAGGCGTGGTGGGGTTGGGTTGGCGGTTGGGCTTGGTGATCTCAGAGGTCTTCTCCAGCCCTGATGGTTCTGTGATTCCCCCGGGGACAGCGTGCGGCGAGCAGGAGAGCAGGGTTGGGCTGGGGGATCCCCAGAGGTCCTTCAAACCCCCGCCATGCTGGGATTCTGGGATTCAGTGAGCGGGGACGGCCACGGTGACCCCAGCCCCGGCGCGTCCCCCTCCCCTCTGACCCTGTCCCCTCCCCGCAGGCTGCTGAAGGGGCACTCGAGGGACGCCGGGATGCAGAGCATCAAGTGCGTGGTGGTGGGCGACGGGGCGGTGGGGAAGACCTGCCTGCTCATCTGCTACACCACCAACGCCTTCCCCAAGGAGTACATCCCCACCGTCTTCGACAACTACAGCGCCCAGAACACGGTGGACGGCAGGACTATTAACTTAAACCTGTGGGACACGGCCGGCCAGGAGGAGTACGACCGCCTCCGGACGCTTTCCTACCCCCAGACCAACGTCTTCATCATCTGCTTCTCCATCGCCAGCCCGCCCTCCTACGAGAACGTCAAGCACAAGTGGTACCCGGAGGTGTGCCACCACTGCCCCAGCGTGCCCATCCTCCTCGTTGGCACCAAGAAGGATCTGAGGAACAACCCCGAGACCGTGAAGCGGCTGAAGGAGCAGAACCAGGCGCCCATCACCACCCAGCAAGGCGTCAGCCTCTCCAAGCAGATCCGCGCCGTCAAGTACCTGGAGTGCTCGGCGCTCAACCAGGAGGGCATCAAGGATGTCTTCACCGAGGCGGTGAGGGCCGTGCTCAACCCCGTCCCGGCCAAGCCCAAGAAGCCCTGCGTCCTCTTGTGACGGGGCTGCCGGCGAGAGACAATCCTGCCCCTGCCCCGCCAGCCCACCCCGTCCCACCCCGGCACCCCCCCGAGCCCCGCTGTCACCCCGGGGACCGGGGCCACCAGCCTGAAGGCACCAGCTTTAATAACACAGACCTCGTTTGCACTAATTGGCCGCCCGCCCCCGGGGCTGGCGGGACCCCCCAGCCCCGTGGGACCCCCACCCCGGCCCCGGCTGGCAGCGTTGGCTTTTGGGTGACGCCACCACTCTGGTCCCACCACAGAGCGACGCTTCCTGAGAAGGGGATGCCCGGGGTGGCCGAACCCCCGCCACCCCCACCCCGAGCACCCCCCGGGGACCTGCCACCCCCACCCCGAGCACCCCCCGGGGACCTGCCACCCCCACCCCTCTCTTTTTAAATAAAGAGACCTGCCCAGGCTCCCCGGCTCCTGTGCTCTCCCACGCGCGCCCACCGTCCCCGGGGACACCCCTGTGGTCACCTCGGGGGGACACGGACCCCTCGCCCTGCCAGGGGGAGCCACGGCCGAGGGAACCCCGGGGTCCCCCCGCCATGGCCAGCCCTGACCCCCGGCCACCCCTGTGCCCACACAGGGCCAGGGCTGATCTCCCCTGGGGACAGTGCAAGGGACGGGAATGGGGACACTGCAGGAGTTGGCCATGGGGACATCGCAGGAGGTGGCCATGGGGACACTGCAGGAGGTGGCCATGGGGACATGGCAGGAGGTGGCCATGGGGACATTGCAGGAGGTGGCCATGGGGACTCTGCACAGGATGGGAATGGGGACATCTCAGGAGGTGGCCATGGGGACATGGCAGGAGGTGGCCATGGGGACACTGCAGGAGGTGGCCATGGGGACTTTGTAGGAGGTGGCCATGGGGACTCTGCACAGAGTGGCCATGGGGACATGGCAGGAGGTAGCCATGGGGACTTTGCAAGAGGTGGCCATGGGGACTTTGCAAGAGGTGGCCATGGGGACTTTGCAGGAGGTGGCCATGGGGACATTGCAGGAGGTGGCCATGGGGACACTGCAGGAGGTGGCCATGGGGACATGGCAGGAGGTAGCCATGGGGACTTTGCAAGAGGTGGCCATGGGGACATGGCAGGAGGTAGCCATGGGGACACTGCAGGAGGTGGCCATGGGGACATTGCAGGAGGTGGCCATGGGGACTCTGCACAGAGTGGCCATGGGGACATTGCAGGAGGTGGCCATGGGGACTCTGCACAGAGTGGCCATGGGGACATTGCAGGAGGTGGCCATGGGGACACGGGCCCCTCGGCGGGCCCCGGGCCTTCCTGCCGAAGGGCAGCGACCCGGCGCCCACCAGAAGCCGCCTTTGTTCCCCGCTGCCATTTCCCGGCCAGAGCCGGGGGCCGCGGGGGGCCCGCGTGGGCGAGGGGGCCGCCCGCCCGTCCCCGTCCCCCCGCCACGGCCGGGCCCCGCCGCAGCCTCCCGGGCACCTGCGCAAAGCGTGGGCCCCCCCGGACCCCCAGCCTGGGAGCCGGCGGCGCCGGGGCATGGCCGTCCCCATGGGGCTGCACCGCGGCAGGTCCCATCTGCGCCGAATCCTGCTCCCACCGTGGGGCAACCCCACAGCCACGTCCTGCTCCCATCATGGGGCAACTCATGGCCATGTCCTGCTCCCACCATGGGGCAACCCCACAGCCACGTCCTGCTCCCTCCATGGGGGGTCCCATGGCCATGTCCTGCTCCCTCCATGGGGGGTCCCATGGCCATGTCCTGCTCCCACCATGGGGCAACCCCACAGCCACGTCCTGCTCCCTCCATGGGGGGTCCCATGGCCATGTCCTGCTCCCTCCATGGGGGGTCCCATGGCCACATCCTGCTCCCTCTATGGGGGGTCCCATGGTCACGTCCTGCTCCCTCCATGGGGCAACCCCACAGCCACGTCCTGCTCCCTCCATGGGGGGTCCCATGGCCATGTCCTGCTCCCACCATGGGGGGTCCCATGGCCACATCCTGCTCCCTCCATGGGGGGTCCCACGGCCATGTCCTGCTCCCACTGTGGGGCAACCCCACAGCCACATCCTGCTCCCTCCATGGGGCTCCCATGGCCACGTCCTGCTCCCTCCATGGGGGGTCCCATGGCCACATCCTGCTCCCTCCATGGGGCAACCCATGGCCACATCCTGCCCACTCCATGGGGGGTCCCATGGCCACATCCTGCTCCCATCGTGGGGCAACTCATGGCCACGTCCTGCTCCCAGCATGGGCCAACCCCACAGCCACGTCCTGCTCCCTCCATGGGGGGTCCCATGGCCACGTCCTGCTCCCACCGTGGGGCAACCCCACAGCCACGTCCTGCTCCCATCGTGGGGCAACTCATGGCCATGTCCTGCTCCCTCCATGGGGGGTC
Source organism: Opisthocomus hoazin (assembly GCF_030867145.1). Lineage (NCBI taxonomy): Eukaryota > Metazoa > Chordata > Aves > Opisthocomiformes > Opisthocomidae > Opisthocomus > Opisthocomus hoazin. The sequence continues at coordinate 2,151,220 of NC_134414.1, read as the reverse complement.
CCATGGCCACATCCTGCTCCCATCGTGGGGCAACTCATGGCCACGTCCTGCTCCCTCCATGGGGGGTCCCATGGCCATGTCCTGCTCCCTCCATGGGGGGTCCCATGGCCACATCCTGCTCCCTCCATGGGGCAACCCATGGCCACATCCTGCTCCCTCCATGGGGCTCCCATGGCCACGTCCTGCTCCCTCCATGGGGCAACCCATGGCCACGTCCTGCTCCCACCATGGGGCAACCCCACAGCCACGTCCTGCTCCCACTGTGGGGCAACCCCACAGCCACGTCCTGCTCCCTTCATGGGGGGTCCCATGGCCACATCCTGCTCCCTCCATGGGGCAACCCATGGCCACGTCCTGCTCCCTCCATGGGGGATCCTCATGGCCACGTCCTGCTCCCACCGTGGGGCAACCCATGGCCATGTCCTGCTCCCAACATGGTGGATCCCCACAGCCATGTCCTGCTCCCTCTCTGGGGGATCCCCACAGCCACGTCCTGCTCCCACTGTGGGGCAACCCCACAGCCACGTCCTGCTCCCACCACTGGGCACCCCATGGCCATGTCCTGCTCCCTCCATGGGCATCCCATGGCCACGTCCTGCTCCCACTGTGGGGCAACTTATGGTCACGTCCTGCTCCCACCGTGAGGGATCCCATGGCCACATCCTGCTCCCACTGTGAGGGACCCCCATGGCCATGTCCTGCTCCCACTGTGAGGGACCCCCATGGCCACATCCTGCTCCCTCCGCAGAGCATCCCATGGCCATGTCCTGCTCCCACCGTGGGGCATCCCCACAGCCACATCCTGCTCCCACTGTGAGGGACCCCCATGGCCATGTCCTGCTCTCACTGTGGGACATCCCATGGCCACGTCCTGCTCCCACTGTGAGGGACCCCCATGGCCATGTCCTGCTCCCACTGTGAGGGACCCCCATGGCCATGTCCTGCTCTCACTGTGGGACATCCCATGGCCACGTCCTGCTCCCACTGTGGGGCAACTTATGGTCACGTCCTGCTCCCACCGTGAGGGATCCCATGGCCACATCCTGCTCCCACTGTGAGGGACCTCCATGGCCATGTCCTGCTCCCACTGTGAGGGACCCCCATGGCCACATCCTGCTCCCTCCGCAGAGCATCCCATGGCCATGTCCTGCTCCCACCGTGGGGCATCCCCACAGCCACATCCTGCTCCCACTGTGAGGGACCCCCATGGCCATGTCCTGCTCTCACTGTGGGACATCCCATGGCCACGTCCTGCTCCCACTGTGAGGGACCCCCATGGCCATGTCCTGCTCTCACTGTGGGACATCCCATGGCCACGTCCTGCTCCCACTGTGAGGGACCCCCATGGCCACGTCCTGCTCCCACTGCACGGTCCCGTGAGGGTCGGATCCTGCTCCCCCCGCAGCAGCGTGCTCTGCCCTCCATCCCCACTGTCCTGTGCCACCCCATAAGCTCCCGTGGGCAGGGCTGACGGTGGAGCTGTTGGTGCCACAGCGTGGGGCTGCACGGGGGGACAGAGCTGGGGGGCTAAGGCAGCACTGGGCTCCCTCCCTCGCTGGGCTGTTGGGGGGACCCTCGGGATTCCCGGGGTGCGACAGGATGAAGAGTTAGAGCGTACCCTCAGCCAGTTTGCTGGTGACACCAAACTGGGAGGAGTGGTGGGCACACCAGCAGGCTGTGCTGCCATTCAGCGTGACCTGGACAGGCTGGAGAGCTGGGCAGAGAGGAACCTGATGAGGTTCAACCAGGGCAAGGGCAGGGTCCTGCCCCTGGGGAGGAACAACCCCAGGCACCAGGACAGGCTGGGGCTGAGCTGCTGGAGAGCAGCTCTGCGGAGAGGGACTGGGAGTGCTGGGGGACGACAGGGTGACCATGAGCCAGCAGCGTGCCCTGGGTGCCCAGAAGGGCAATGGGATCCTGGGGTGCATGAGGAGGAGTGTGGGCAGCAGGGCGAGGGAGGTTCTCCTGCCCCTCTGCTCTGCCCTGGGGAGGCCCCATCTGCAGTGCTGGGTCCAGTGCTGGGCTCCCCAGTTCAAGAGAGATGAGGAGCTACTGGAGAGAGCCCAGCGCAGGGCTACAAGGATGAGGAGGGGACTGGAGCATCTCTGCTACGAGGAGAGGCTGAGGGAGCTGGGCTTGTTCAGCCTGGAGAAGAGAAGGCTGAGAGGGGACCTTCGAAATGCCTCTAAATATCTGCAGGGTGGGGGTCAGGAGGACGGGGCCAGACTCTTCCCAGTGGTGCCCAGCGACAGGACAAGGGGCACTGGGCACAAACTGGAGCAGAGGAAGCTCCAGCTGAACCCGAGGAAGAACTTCTTCCCTCTGAGGGTGCCGGAGCCCTGGCCCAGGCTGCCCAGGGAGGCTGTGGAGTCTCCTTCTCTGGAGATATTCCAGACCTGCCTGGCCGCGGTGCTGTGCCCCCTGCTCTGGGTGACCCTGCTTGGGCAGGGGGCTGGGCTGGGGGACCCCCAGAGGGCCCTGCCCACCCCGCCATGCTGGGATTCTGTGACAGCAGGGATGCCCCAGCACAGACCCCCGTTCCCAGGCCTGGGGCTGCAGCCCCCGCTGCGGGCGAGGTGCCACCCCGTTGGGGTCCAGCAGGGCAGCGGGTGCCGGGACGAGGCAGGGACCCCCGGGTGCGATGCCGAGAGCGGCAGCGGGACGCGGCCCTGCCCTGTCCCCGGAGCAGCGGGATGAGCTCATGGCTGGTCCCCTCCCAGCCGCTCCCCGGCCCGGCTGCAATGAGCTCAGGACCCCACCACGGCCCCACCAGCACCCCCCGGCCCGGGGCGGAGGGAAACTGAGGCCCCAGCCCAGCTCCCTGCCCCTGCTCAGCCCCGGCACCGGGGTCCACGTCCTGCACCCCACCCCGGCGTCCCAGTAAGGGCTGGGACCCGCCAGCGGCGGGTGGGTGGAAGCGGCGCAGAGTTTCGCCGAGAGCTCGCAAAAATACTGGGGGCTTTATTTCCACCTCGAAAGCAAGGGGCCGAGGCTGGCGGGGGGCAGCACGCCGCGCGGCGGGGACGCTCACGGGGGGACACGCGTGTGGCGGGGCTCGCTCCGAGCCCACCCCGGCCACTGGCCGAGGTGCTCTGCCCAGGGAGCGCGGGGACGAGCGTTGCGACGTCCCAGGGGACCGGTGGTGGTGGCCACGGCCACTTCCACCAGTGCTGCCCACCTGGCCGGGCACGGGGAGGAGCAGCTTCAGCACCCAGCTCCCACCCGGGCGGCACCACCGCCATGCCAGCCGCAGCGCCCGCAGACGGGGGGTCACCACCAGCCCCCTCCTCCTGGGGCAGCGGCAGCAGCGCCGCTGAACCCCAGCAGTTCCGTCTGAAGATGAGGAAGAACTTCTTCCCTCTGAGGGTGCCGGAGCCCTGGCCCAGGCTGCCCAGGGAGGCTGTGGAGTCTCCTTCTCTGGAGATATTCCAGACCCACCTGGACAAGGTCCTCTGCAGCCTGCTCTGGGTGACCCTGCTTGGGCAGGAGGATTGGACTGGGTGACCCACAGAGGTCCCTTCCAACCCCTACTATTCTGTGATTCTGTGATTCTGTGATTCCCAGCAGAAGCCCTGCAGAAGAGGCCAAGCCACGGGGACGTCACGGCGAGGACCTCCAGCAGCCGCCCACTCGCCCTTCGTCCCCAAACTGGGTTCGAACTGGAGCACAGCACCCTTTGCTGGTTGGAGGGGGCTTCTGGGAGAGGCAGCGCAGGAGAGCGTGGATGTTCTCAGCATCTGCTGTGCCCCACACGCCCCTGCGCTCGTGCTCTCCTTCCTTGCATGCGTTGGCGCCCACCAAGACGTTCCCCTCCTGGCAACGCAACTCGGACGGGCCGGGACCCCGAGAGAAGAACTTCTTCCCTCTGAGGGTGACGGAGCCCTGGCCCAGGCTGCCCAGGGAGGTTGTGGAGTCTCCTTCTCTGGAGATATTCAAGCCCTGCCTGGACAAGGTCCTGTGCAGGCTGCTCTGGGTGACCCTGCTTGGGCATGGGGGTTGGGCTGGGTGACCCACAGAGGTCCCTTCCCACCCCACCATGCTGGGATCCTGTAGCTGGTGAGATGCAGGGGCAGCGAGCGCTTCTCCTCCCGAGGCCACCTGGAGCCTCCAGGGCTGAGAGGCCACCAGCCCGGAGGAGGAACCGTGAGACCACCCAGGCGAAGCAGCGCCAGGGCAAGGCCGGGCCCCCCGCGCCCCGCTGCGGGGAGCAGGATCCTGCTCTGCCCGGAGCATCCTCCGGAGAAACAGGCAGCAGGCACCTGCCCGCCTCGCTGTCCTCCTGCCTGCTCCCTCCACGGAGCCAGGCTGGGGGTACCGGCCTCGAGGGTCCCCACCAAGAGCCCCCAGCACCCAGAACGGGACCTCCAGGTTCAGGCAGGGACCGTGCACCGACACTCGCGGGGCCCAGCGCCCCGGGACGATCCCTCTGGCAGCTCCACCGCAAACACCCTGGCCCTGGGGGCAGCTGGAGAGGGAAGGGGCTCTCTGCCCGCGCCGGGGGAACCGCAGCCCCCGCCGGGCACCGGCGCCGCGGCCGGCCGCCGCGCGAGGCTGGCTAGAAGTGCTTCTCCTCCAGCAGCGAGCTCACCACCAGCTCCTTGTTGCCGAAGTCCCAGAAGGCGGTCATGTGGAAGGCCATGTTGGAGAGGACGACCAGGTACTCCAGGAAGGCGAAGACGGTGTAGACTGGTGGAGGAAACGCAGTGGGTGAGGGGGAACCCCAGCCAGATCTGCTCCGGGAGCCAGGGGACCTCCTGGGACCCTCCCAGGGCACAGGGTGGGGGGCTCGTCCCCGGCTTGAACCCAGGCTGATGTGGAGATGGGAGGTGGGTGGCCGGGCACTGTCCCGCCCGGGGCAGCTCTCCCGGCCTCTGGCTGGGATCTGGCAAGCAAGGTGTCACCCAGCCCCTTGCCCACACGCATCTAAGTTGGGCAGAGAGGAACCTGATGAGGTTCAACCAGGGCAAGGGCAGGGTCCTGCCCCTGGGGAGGAACAACCCCAGGCACCAGTACAGGCTGGGGCTGAGCTGCTGGAGAGCAGCTCTGCGGAGAGGGACTGGGAGTGCTGGGGGACGACAGGGTGACCATGAGCCAGCAGCGTGCCCTGGGTGCCAAGAAAGCCAATGGGATCCTGGGGTGCATGAGGAGGAGTGTGGGCAGCAGGGTGAGGGAGGTTCTCCTGCCCCTCTGCTCTGCCCGGGGGAGGCCCCATCTGCAGTGCTGGGTCCAGTGCTGGGCTCCCCAGTTCAAGAGAGATGAGGAGCTACTGGAGAGAGTCCAGCGGAGGGCTACAAGGATGAGGAGGGGACTGGAGCATCTCTGCTACGAGGAGAGGTTGAGGGAACTGGGCTTGTTCAGCCTGGAGAAGAGAAGGCTGCGAGGGGACCTTCGAAATGCCTCTAAATATCTGCAGGGTGGGGGTCAGGAGGACGGGGCCAGACTCTTTCCAGTGGTGCCCAGCGACAGGACAAGGGGCAACGGGCACAAACTGGAGCAGAGGAAGCTCCAGCTGAACCCGAGGAAGAACTTCTTCCCTCTGAGGGTGCCGGAGCCCTGGCCCAGGCTGCCCAGGGAGGCTGTGGAGTCTCCTTCTCTGGAGATATTCCAGCCCCGCCTGGCCGCGGTGCTGTGCCCCCTGCTCTGGGTGACCCTGCTTGGGCAGGGGGTTGGGCTGGGGGACCCCCAGAGGGCCCTGTCAACCCCCCCATGCTGGGATTCTGTGAGTCTGTGATTCTGGGATCCCCCCAGCACGGAGCCCTGCCCCGGCCCCTTACCTCCGGGGCCGCAGTACCAGTTGTGGTGGAAGTAGACGCACACGGCGAACGCGAACGTGATGAAGGTGAAGAAGAAGAGCAGCTGCTTCCACTTGTATGACTTGCGCTCCTGGAAGAGGCCAAGAGCTGGGTCACCCCCTCGGGCCATTCCCTGGTGCCCACCCCGTCCCTCCCGCCCGGCACGGGGCCGCGAGCGGCTCAGCCCTCGCCCCTGCTGCCACCGGAGATGCCGGAGCAGCCCCCAGCCCCCCCGGGGAAGCTCTGCCCTGGCCCCACGGCCGCCCCGGGGGGCACAGGTGGGCACCGGGAGCCCCTCTCCCCCCAACTCCTCGGGCACGGCTGCTGGAGTGGAGACCAGCTGAGATGGGGGCACCTGGGGGGGATCACCCCAACGTGGACCTGCGGCTGCAGGTGGGCCCCCCCCATAGCTTCACCCCCCCGGGTGCTGCCCAACCGCCCCGGCGCGGGGAATTCACCCGGCGCTTCGCCCCCTCGCTCGCATCTGCGCCGGGGGAGAAGGAAACCACACCAAGGGCTGGCGGCTGGGGCCCCCCTCCCCTGTCCCCCTGTCTCAGCACGATGGCTGCGGCAGCCCCCGGTGCCCCCCGTGATGCCCAGCTCGCTGCTGGCACCCGCGCCAGCCCCCTGCCCCACGGTGGGGTCACCCCCCAAACCGCCAGCCCACCCGCACGCTGCCCAGCACCCCCCCCGCCCCGAAACTGGGGGTCACGGGTGCGGCGGCCGCCCCGGGAGCCCCTTCCTCTCTCCCCCCCAGTGCTCCCCGCGCTGAGCGTCGTGTGCGAAGAAACCGAAAGCGCTGGGGTGAGGCGGGAGCCCCCAGACCGCGGCCGGGCACAGAATCACAGAATGTTTGGGGTTGGCAGGGCCCTCTGGGGGTCCCCCAGCCCAGCCCCCTGCCCAAGCAGGGTCACCCAGAGCAGGCTGCACAGGACCTTGTCCAGGCGGGGCTGGAATATCTCCAGAGAAGGAGACTCCACAGCCTCCCTGGGCAGCCTGGGCCAGGGCTCCGGCACCCTCAGAGGGAAGAAGTTCTTCCTCGGGTTCAGCTGGAGCTTCCTCTGCCTCAGTTTGTGCCCGTTGCCCCTTGTCCTGTCGCTGGGCACCACTGGGAAGAGTCTGGCCCCGTCCTCCTGACCCCCCCCCTGCAGATATTTAGAGGCATTTCGAAGGTCCCCTCGCAGCCTTCTCTTCTCCAGGCTGAACAAGCCCAGCTCCCTCAGCCTCTCCTCGTAGCAGAGATGCTCCAGTCCCCTCCTCATCCTCGCAGCCCTGCGCTGGACTCTCTCCAGTAGCTCCTCATCTTTCTTGAACTGGGGAGCCCAGCACTGGACCCAGCACTGCAGATGGGGCCTCCCCAGGGCAGAGCAGAGGGGAAGGAGAACCTCCCTCGCCCTGCTGCCCACACTCTTCTTGATGCACCCCAGGATCCCATTGGCTTTCTTGGCACCCAGGGCACGCTGCTGGCTCATGGTCACCCTGTCGTCCCCCAGGACACCCAGGTCCCTCTCCGCAGAGCTGCTCTCCAGCAGGTCCACCCCCAGCCTGTACTGGTGCCTGGGGTTGTTCCTCCCCAGGGGCAGGACCCTGCCCTTGCCCTTGGTGAACCTCATCAGGTTCCTCTCTGCCCAACTCTCCAGCCTGTCCAGGTCTCGCTGGATGGCAGCACAGCCTGCCGGGGTGTCCACCACTCCTCCCAGTTTGGTGTCATCAGCAAACTGGCTGAGGGTACACTCTAACTCTTCATCCAGGTCATTGATGAAGAAGTTGAACAAGGCTGGGCCCAGTACTGACCCCTGAGGGACACCACCAGTTCCCGGCCTCCAACCAGACTCAGCGCCGCTGATGACAACCCTCTGAGCTCTGCCCTTCAGCCAGTTCTCAACCCACCTCACTGACCACTCATCCAGCCCATAATTCCTCAGCTTCCCTAGGAAGGGGAGACCCCAGCACCCCCCCGTCCCAGCGCCGGGCGGCCAACGCGCCGAGCCCGGGGGGCTGGAAAAGACGGGGCTGCCCCCATAGCAGGGGTCCGGGGATGCCACCGCCGGCCCAGACGCCGTCATCGCCGCTTCTGGGTGGGAGGGGAATTTCCCGCTCGCCTGACGTTTCACGTGAGACAAAAACTCCGTTTCGGGGCTCTGCTGAGAGCGAGGAAAATTTAAATCGCCCCATCACACTTTCCACCCCCCCCCACCCCGGAAGGCGCCGGCCGCCCCGCCGGCACCAACGCGTCACGGCAGTGAGGAAGACCCAGGGAGGAAGCACGGCCTCGCCGTCACCTTCGCCATCCGCGGGGCCCCTTCCTGCTCAGGGTGACGGGGGTCCCGTCCGCAGCGGCTCCGGGGACCCTCCGAGCGGGGGACCCTCCGAGCGGGGGACCCTCCGAGCGGGAGCGGGAGGCGGTGGGCGCCCGGCTGTGAGGGTGCGGGGCCGGCAGCGCGGGGTGCGGTGAGAAGCGGGGTGCCAGCCCGGGAGTGGAATAACAGCGGGCGGCCCAGGCGCTGCGCGAGGTTTCACACCGGAAAAGCGGGGTCACAAAACAGCCTTGTTGTCACCCAGGGCCCACGGCAGCGGAAACGGCTCTGCCCCGAGTCCCGCTCCTCGCAGCAGGGTGAGCCATGGCAGCTCCCGGCCGTGCCTCCCTGCACCGCGCCGTGCAGCACCGTGTCCTACGGGCTGCGAGGATGAGGAGGGGACTGGAGCATCTCCCCTACGAGGAGAGGCTGAGGGAGCTGGGCTTGTTCAGCCTGGAGAAGAGAAGGCTGCGAGGGGACCTTAGAAATGCCTACAAATATCTGCAGGGTGGGGGTCAGGAGGATGGGGCCAGACTCTTTCCAGTGGTGCCCAGCGACAGGACAAGGGGCAATGGGCACAAACTGGAGCAGAGGAAGCTCCAGCTGAAGATGAGGAAGAACTTCTTCCCTCTGAGGGTGCCGGAGCCCTGGCCCAGGCTGCCCAGAGGGGCTGTGGAGTCTCCTTCTCTGGAGATATTCCAGCCCCGCCTGGACAAGGTCCTGTGCCCCCTGCTCTGGGTGACCCTGCTTGGGCAGGGGGTTGGGCTGGGGGACCCCAGAGGGCCCTGCCAACCCCAAACATTCTGTGATTCTGTGACCCGGCGGCTGAAGGCTGGGGGGCACCAGGCAGCTGAACCTCCCGGGATGTCCCCGGGGAGCGCAGCGAGGGGCTGCGGGTGGGGGACCCCCAGGAACACCACAGCCATGGGACGTGGTGACTGGGCACTGTCTCCACTGGCGAGCGCGAGCGGACAGGTGGCACCTCCACCCCCACCCACAGGAGATCCCACCACGCTTCCCGGGGCGCAGGCAGGCCGGATCCTACCTCCTCCACCCACCCCAGGGCAGGGGGGAACGCTCCAGCTCCCACATCTCCCCCGTGGTCCCCACACTCCACCCCGCTGCGGCTGGGCATCCCACCCGGGCTGCCGCAGGGACCGCAAGCGCTTCTTCTCCTGAGGCTGCCTGGAGCTTCGAGGGCTGAAAGGCCACCAGCCCTTTTCGGGGACCAGCCCGGAGGAGGAACCGTGAGACCACCCAGGACGCGCCCTCGCATCAGAATCACAGAACCATCAAGGTTGGAGAAGACCTCTGAGATCACCAAGCCCAACCACCAACCCAACCCCACCACGCCTGCTCAACCATGTCCCCAAGGGCCACAGCCACACGGTGTTTGAACCCCTCCAGGGATGGGGACTCCCCCACTGCCCTGGGCAGCCTGGGCCAACCCCTGACCAATTAGCCACCACTAATTATCCACTTGTCTTCATAACCCTTGGTGAGGCTGGGCCCAGCCCAGGGACTCAGGCTCCAGGGAGAAGCAGAAGGCATCTCCCCACGCATGAGGCTCCCAAGGCGCAGGGTCAGGGTGCTGCTGCGTGAGCCCGGGACCCCCCCCAGGGCCCTGCAGCAGGGCGAGGGGCAGAGGGGTGCTGTGCACCCAGAGCAGGGGGCACAGCACCGCGGCCAGGGGGGCTGGAATATCTCCAGAGAAGGAGACTCCACAGCCTCCCTGGGCAGCCTGGGCCAGGGCTCCGTCACCCTCAGAGGGAAGAAGTTCTTCCTGTTCTTCAGCTGGAGCTTCCTCTGCTCCAGTTTGTGCCCGTTGCCCCTTGTCCTGTCGCTGGGCACCACTGGGAAGAGTCTGGCCCCGTCCTCCTGACCCCCACCCTGCAGATATTTAGAGGCATTTCGAAGGTCCCCTCGCAGCCTTCTCTTCTCCAGGCTGAACAAGCCCAGCTCCCTCAGCCTCTCCTCGCAGCAGAGATGCTCCAGTCCCCTCCTCATCCTCGCAGCCCTGCGCTGGACTCTCTCCAGTAGCTCCTCATCTCTCTGGAACTGGGGAGCCCAGCACTGGACCCAGCACTGCAGATGGGGCCTCCCCAGGGCAGAGCAGAGGGGGAGGAGACCCTCCCTCGCCCTGCTGCCCACACTCCTCCTCATGCACCCCAGGATCCCCTTGGCTTTCCAGCCCTGCGAACCCAGCTCCAAGGCCTGGCCGGCAGCAAACCCCAGCATGGAGCCCCGGAGCCTCCCGCTGCCTCTCGAGGGGAAGCAGCGGGACCCCGCAGAGCCCCAGCCCGGTTCCCGATGGGGACAGGGGAATGGCCGAGTGACACTCCTCCAGAACGCAACCACCACGCTCTCCCGGGACCTGCCGAGCTCCGGCTCTGCCCCTGGAGCCGTCCCTTCCCGGGGGACAAGTGGCACCCACGAGCCTACGTGCCACACACCGGTCCCAGCTCCTCCTCGAGCGTTTCTGGCTCCTCTGTGGCGAACCCGAAGACAAACGGCCCCAGCACCGCGAGCTCAGCGCCTGGGATATTTATAGCGGGCTCGTGTGAGCTCCTGCCACTGTCCCCGAGGTCTGCTGCTGCCACACCACCGGCAAGGCGACCGCGCTGCCGGGGAGCGGGGCCGGAACCACGCACGCTCAGCGCCCGCGTCCGCGGCTCCAGCAGCAGCTGGGAACCCAGCTCAGCAGCTGCGGCAGCGCGAGCAGAAACGGCTTCAGCAGCGCTGACGGGGACGGGAGCGGCAGCGGGGTGGGCACAGCCCGGCAGCACCTCTGCTGTCACACTCGTGGGATGAGAGGGTCCCCAGCAGCCGCCAGACCGGGGCCGGGCTCAGCGTGGGGTGATGGCAGCGTGGGCTGCTGCGGGGCAGAGCCCCAGCACCGGGAACGCTGCAGGACTTCTTCCCTCTGAGGGTGCCGGAGCCCTGGCCCAGGCTGCCCAGGGAGGCTGTGGAGTCTCCTTCTCTGGAGATATTCCAGCCCCGCCTGGACATGGTGCTGTGCCCCCTGCTCTGGGTGACCCTGCTTGGGCAGGGGGTTGGGCTGGGTGACCCACAGAGGGCCCTGCCAACCCCTACTGTTCTGTGATTCTGTGATTCTGTGACCCAGCTCGGCTGATGGCCCTGAAGCGGCCGGCCCAGCGGTCACCAGGCGTGTGCACGCGTGTCACTCGGCCAAAACAGAAACACAGAATCCCCGAATCCCAGAATGGTGGGGCTGGCAGGGACCTCTGTGGGTCCCCCAGCCCAACCCCCTGCCCAAGCAGGGTCACCCAGAGCAGGCTGCACAGGACCTTGTCCAGGCGGGGCTGGAATATCTCCAGAGAAGGAGACTCCACAGCCTCCCTGGGCAGCCTGGGCCAGGGCTCCGGCACCCTCAGAGGGAAGAAGTTCTTCCTCGGGTTCAGCTGGAGCTTCCTCGGCTCCAGTTTGTGCCCGTTGCCCCTTGTCCTGTCGCTGGGCACCACTGGAAAGAGTCTGGCCCCGTCCTCCTGACCCCCACCCTGCAGATATTTAGAGGCATTTCGAAGGTCCCCTCTCAGCCTTCTCTTCTCCAGGCTGAACAAGCCCAGCTCCCTCAGCCTCTCCTCGTAGCAGAGATGCTCCAGTCCCCTCCTCATCCTCGCAGCCCTCCGCTGGACTCTCTCCAGTAGCTCCTCATCTCTCTTGAACTGGGGAGCCCAGCACTGGACACAGCACTGCAGATGGGGCCTCACCAGGGCAGAGCAGAGGGGCAGGAGAACCTCCCTCGCCCTGCTGCCCACACTCCTCCTCATGCACCCCAGGATCCCATCGGCCTTCTTGGCACCCAGGGCACGCTGCTGGCTCATGGTCACCCTGTCGTCCCCCAGCACTCCCAGTCCCTCTCCGCAGAGCTGCTCTCCAGCAGCTCAGCCCCAGCCTGTCCTGGTGCCTGGGGTTGTTCCTCCCCAGGGGCAGGACCCTGCCCTTGACCTTGTTGAACCTCATCAGGTTCCTCTCTGCCCAACTCTCCAGCCTATCCAGGTCACGCTGGATGGCAGCACAGCCTGCTGGTGTGCCCACCACTCCTCCCAGTTTGGTGTCATCAGCAAACTGGCCGAGGGTACACTCTAACTCTTCATCCAGGTCGTTGATGAAGAAGTTGAACAAGGCTGGACCCAGTACTGACCCCTGAGGGACACCACCAGTTCCCGGCCTCCAACCAGACTCAGCGCCGCTGATGCCAACCCTCTGAGCTCAGCCCTGCAGCCCCTTCTCAACCCACCTCAAGCTTCAAACGAAGCTGCTAGCGACGCCAGGCGCTGGGGCAAGCGGGAAACGCGTTTGCAAACAAGAAGTGAAACCGCTCTGCCCCACTGCGCCGCTCGTCGTCTTCGCCGGGGCAGGGCCAGCTGGGGCAGGAGGGTTTCAGGGCGTGCAGCCGGCCAGGAGCAGAGCAGAGCGACCGCGGAGATGCCAGCTGGGGAGCGCAGCACCGTGCCAGCCGTGGCCAAGCGAGCAGGACCGGGCACGCTGCCTCTGGTCCACCACGACCAGGCCACAGCTGGAGGCTCGCTGACTCCATTTCCCTTCTTCCCATGAGGTCTCTTCCCTGCTTTGCCCCTTCCCCTCCTCCTCTCAGCCTGCTTCCTCTCTTCTTCCCTCCTGCAGAGCTTTATTTTCCATTCTCTCACCATACAACCCCAGGCACCAGGACAGGCTGGGGGGGACCTGCTGGAGAGCAGCTCTGCGGAGAGGGACTGGGAGTGCTGGGGGACAACAGGGTGACCATGAGCCAGCAGCGTGCCCTGGGTGCCAAGAAGGCCAATGGGATCCTGGGGTGCATGAGGAGGAGTGTGGGCAGCAGGACGAGGGAGGTTCTCCTTCCCCTCTGCTCTGCCCTGGGGAGGCCCCATCTGCAGTGCTGTGTCCAGTGCTGGGCTCCCCAGTTCAAGAGAGATGAGGAGCTACTGGAGAGAGTCCAGTGGAGGGCTACGAGGATGAGGAGGGGACTGGAGCATCTCTGCTCCGAGGAGAGGCTGAGGGAGCTGGGCTTGTTCAGCCTGGAGAAGAGAAGGCTGCGAGGGGACCTTCGAAATGCCTACAAATATCTGCAGGGTGGGGGTCAGGAGGACGGGGCCAGACTCTTTCCAGTGGTGCCCAGCGACAGGACAAGGGGCAACGGGCACAAACTGAAGCAGAGGAAGCTCCAGCTGAACCCGAGGAAGAACTTCTTCCCTCTGAGGGTGCCGGAGCCCTGGCCCAGGCTGCCCAGGGAGGCTGTGGAGTCTCCTTCTCTGGAGATATTCCAGCCCCGCCTGGACAAGGTCCTGTGCCCCCTGCTCTGGGTGACCCTGCTTGGGCAGGGGGTTGGGCTGGGGGACCCCCAGAGGGCCCTGCCAACCCCACCATGGTGGGATTCTGGGATTTGCCACCTTGCAACTGGAAACTGTCTGCACTTCCCCATTACGAGCAAGTTCCTCAGCACCTTCCTGCCCTTGCAGCAAGGCAGTTGCAACACCAGCCCCGAGGAACGCCGGGCTTTTGCAAGACCAATTCCTGTCACCGACGCACTGAAACTCCAGCAAACCTGGGCAGCTTCGCTCCTGGTGGCACCGGTGCCGGGCACGGGGCCTGCGCTGCGCTGTGCCCCCTCCTCCGGGCCGAGCAGGAGGAAGGCTGGGTCCGGCCTCCCAGCTCCTCCTGGAGATGGTCCCAGGTTTGACCCTGGAGAACCTGAACCCCCCCTGGGGACCTTCAGTGGCTTCCTCCACTCCAGTACCCTCCGCTGAAGAGGAGGGGAGGACGGGACACCTCCTGTCCCCCTCACCCGTCCCCTCCTGCCACCGTCGGCTCCAGCGACGGCGAACACAAAGCCCCCGCAGCGACACGAACGGAGCCAGGACCCGGCCGTGAGATGCCGTGACCCGCAGGACGCGATCGCTTCCACCCTGCCCTACAGCAGCCCCGGCCAGCTCAGCGCTGCCCAACTTCTCCCCGCTCCTGCTGAGGCCGCCTGGCTCGGGGCGAGGAGGATGTGGTGTCGGCACCGTGCCCGGGCCGGCGGGCGTCGCGGGAGCGGAGCCGAGGAGCCCAAGCGAGCAGCGGGATGAGCCCCGGCAGACCCGGAGGAGCCGTGGCCCCGTGATTTGCAGCAGGAGCCCGGCTCGCACGTCACGGGACGCCGACGGAGCGACGAGGAGGATCTGCAGAGCGGCGATAAGGGCGAGCACCCGCTTATCAACGGGTGCTGCCCGCGGCCGCGCGACCAGCGGCGTGGCGAGCGCTGGGCCCAGATACGCCCGATCTGACGGCCAGCACAGAATCCCCGAAGGTTCAGGGTTGGCAGGGACCTCTGGGGGTCCCCCAGCCCAACCCCCTGCCCAAGCAGGGTCACCCAGAGCAGGGGGCACAGGATCTTGCCCAGGCTGCTCGAGGAACGCGCTCGCTGCCCTCGCTCCCCGGGCGACAGCTCCATCTGCCGACACGCGGCCCCGCGGGGAGCTGGCGCGGGGGACACCGTGCTCCTGGGCTCCGGGTCACGGCTGGCCCTGACAGGCTTCTCTCTCCGCAGGGAGACACAGAATCCCAGAACATTGGGGGGTGGCAGGGCCCTCTGTGGGTCCCCCAGCCCAGCCCCCTGCCCAAGCAGGGTCACCCAGAGCAGGCTGCACAGCACCGCGTCCAGGCGGGGCTGGAATATCTCCAGAGAAGGAGACTCCACAGCCTCCCTGGGCAGCCTGGGCCAGGGCTCCGGCACCCTCAGAGGGAAGAAGTTCTTCCTCGGGTTCAGCTGGAGCTTCCTCTGCTCCAGTTTGTGCCCGTTGCCCCTTGTCCTGTCGCTGGGCACCACTGGGAAGAGTCTGGCCCCGTCCTCCTGACCCCCACCCTGCAGATATTTAGAGGCATTTCGAAGGTCCCCTCGCAGCCTTCTCTTCTCCAGGCTGAACAAGCCCAGCTCCCTCAGCCTCTCCTCGTAGCAGAGATGCTCCAGTCCCCTCCTCATCCTCGCAGCCCTGCACTGGACTCTCTCCAGTAGCTCCTCATCTTTCTTGAACTGGGGAGCCCAGCACTGGACCCAGCACTGCAGATGGGGCCTCCCCAGGGCAGAGCAGAGGGGCAGGAGAACCTCCCTCGCCCTGCTGCCCACACTCCTCCTCATGCACCCCAGGATCCCGTTGCCCTTCTTGGCACCCAGGGCACGCTGCTGGCTCATGGTCACCCTGTCGTCCCCCAGCACTCCCAGTCCCTCTCCGCAGAGCTGCTCTCCAGCAGCTCAGCCCCAGCCTGTACTGGTGCCTGGGGTTGTTCCTCCCCAGGGGCAGGACCCTGCCCTTGCCCTGGTTGAACCTCATCAGGTTCCTCTCTGCCCAACTCTCCAGCCTGTCCAGGTCTCTCTGAATGGCAGCACAGCCTGCTGGTGTGCCCACCACTCCTCCCAGTTTGGTGTCATCAGACACGCAGCTTTGGGAGGGACCACGCACCCCGGCGTCCCCTCCATCAGCTGGCCCTTTCCAGGATGGGAGGAGGAAGCCATGGTGGGTGGTGGCACTGTGCTGGGTGGTGGCACCGTGCCGAGTGGTGGCACGTTCAGCCAGGGCATCACCATGCCCCCCCTGCACTTCCACCCAGGGATGTGCCGCAGTCCACACGTCCTCAGAGGGGGCAAATGCCCCTTTGCTGTGCTTGGACACGTGGCCCAGGACGCAGAAGCTCTCCAGCACAGCCTGAGCCCCACAGCATCGGGGTAACGAGGACAAGATGTCACCTCACACAGCCAGTGATGCTGTGGCTTGGCAGCAAACCCCAGCCCGAGTGAATCTTGCAGGAGATATTCTTCTCTGGAGATATTCCAGACCCGGCTGGACGCGGGTGCTGTGCCCCCTGCTCTGGGTGACCCTGCTTGGGCAGGGGGTTGGGCTGGGGGATCCCCAGAGGGCCCTGCCAACCCCATCATGCTGGGATTTTGTAACTCTGTAAACAAAGGGAGCCATGGGAAAGCCACCAAGGAGTGACTGCTGAGCTCCTGCTGCCCCCATATGACCACAGACGACAGATCACTTCCCAGCGAGAGAGGGGAACACCGGGTTCTCCAAAAGTCCCCGTCACAGGGAACCTCGGGACCAAACAACTGCTGGAAGCTGCTTTTCCAGGTCTCTGGAACCAGCCAGCGAGGGGACGGGCCCGGTGCATTGCCAGAAGGGGATGACAAACAGCCGGGACGGAGCAGGAGCCGTAGCACGGTGCTCTCTGCAGCTGCCCGAGCAGATCCCAGGCGCCAGCTCATACGTGGGCAGCGTGTCCGAGCAGACCCCGCGCACAGCACCCACCCAGCACATCCCTGTACGCGGTCCCTTCGCAGAGGCTTGCTCTGAGCCCTCGCCAGCTTCCCGGCCCTGGAATAAGGGCACAC
Organism: Opisthocomus hoazin; assembly: GCF_030867145.1. Taxonomy (NCBI): domain Eukaryota; kingdom Metazoa; phylum Chordata; class Aves; order Opisthocomiformes; family Opisthocomidae; genus Opisthocomus; species Opisthocomus hoazin. Next base: position 2,134,742 of record NC_134414.1, on the reverse strand, counting down.
ACTCCGACTGTGTCCAGTTCTGGGCTCCTCTGTCCAGTGCTGGGCTCCCCAGTTCGAGAGAGATGAGGAGCTACTGGAGAGAGCCCAGCGCAGGGCTGCGAGGATGAGGAGGGGACTGGAGCATCTCTGCTACGAGGAGAGGCTGAGGGAGCTGGGCTTGTTCATCCTGGAGAAGAGAAGGCTGCGAGGGGACCTTCGAAATGCCTCTAAATATCTGCAGGGTGGGGGTCAGGAGGACGGGGCCAGACTCTTTTCAGTGGTGCCCAGCGACAGGACAAGGGGCAACGGGCACAAACTGGAGCAGAGGAAGCTCCAGCTGAACCCGAGGAAGAACTTCTTCCCTCTGAGGGTGCCGGAGCCCTGGCCCAGGCTGCCCAGGGAGGCTGTGGAGTCTCCTTCTCTGGAGATATTCCAGCCCCGCCTGGCCGCGGTGCTGTGCCCCCTGCTCTGGGTGACCCTGCTTGGGCAGGGGGTTGGGTGGGGGACCCCAGAGGGCCCTGCCAACCCCAACCATTCTGTGATCTGAGGGTCTCCACTTTGCAAAGCAATGCCCTTCCCGCAGCAACACAGCCCAGGGAGCCCTTGCGACTCTTCCCCATTTCGTACTGGGCACTGTGGGGGCTGGACTGGGGCTCTGCTGGGCGATACGCACCCCCGAGGAGAAGAGGACCCAGGGACCCAGGCAGAGCTGAGCGTGCAAGAGGCGCACACACACACGTGAAAATGAGAAAATGGGAAATTAAAAGATTCCTCCCCACTTTGTTATGGTAAAGCACGAATTTTGGTGACCACGCCTCCATCTCCCCCGTTCCACCCGGTGCTGGTCACTCCTTTAGCGCCCGCTTGGGGTCATTTCAGAAGCGAGCGACAGCCCAGAGCCCCGTCCCCAGCACCCAGCGCTGCCCAGCGAGAAGGAAGGAAGGAAGGAGAGCGTCTGTACCTCGGGACTTACTGTGTGTTTCTTAGTCATTCTCCAGAGGACGCACGTCAGGAGCATGTGGCCCAGGGCCGAGGTGATGAAGACGATGAACGCGTTTTCGTGGATGGCTGAATCAACAAGACAAGAAGTTTCCTGTTAAAGCTGAGCCAAGAGCGCCAGGGGAACACGGGGTGGGCATCAGGGGTGGGTGCAGGACTGCTGCCTGCGGGACGCGGTCCCACCACGAGCCCCGGTGCCTGGGAGATGCTGTGCCCCTGGCCAGGGTCTTCGCAGCAGAGGGGCACAGCCCCGCACGCCCCGCGCCCACGCAGAGAAGGGGACGGGGGTGCAAGGACAACACCGCTCGCGCCTGCTGCACGGTCCCCTGTGAGCCTGGGGCCGGAGCGGGCTGCACGCTGCGGGGAGACAGCAGCGTGCCCTGGGTGCCCAGAAGGGCGATGGGATCCTGGGGTGCATGAGGAGGAGTGTGGGCAGCAGGGCGAGGGAGGTTCTCCTGCCCCTCTGCTCTGCCCTGGGGAGGCCCCATCTGCAGTGCTGGGTCCAGTGCTGGGCTCCCCAGTTCAAGAAAGGTGAGGAGCTACTGGAGAGAGTCCAGCGGAGGGCTACGAGGATGAGGAGGGGACTGGAGCATCTCTCCTGCGAGGAGAGGCTGAGGGAGCTGGGCTTGTTCAGCCTGGAGAAGAGAAGGCTGAGAGGGGACCTTCGAAATGCCTCTAAATATCTGCAGGGTGGGGGTCAGGAGGACGGGGCCAGACTCTTTCCAGTGGTGCCCAGCGACAGGACAAGGGGCAACGGGCACAAACTGGAGCAGAGGAAGCTCCAGCTGAACCCGAGGAAGAACTTCTTCCCTCTGAGGGTGCCGGAGCCCTGGCCCAGGCTGCCCAGGGAGGTTGTGGAGTCTCCTTCTCTGGAGATATTCCAGCCCCGCCTGGACAAGGTCCTGTGCACCCTACTGTAGGTGACCCTGCTTCGGCAGGAGGGTTGGACTAGATGGACAGAGGTCCCGTCCAACCCCTACCATTCTGTGATTCTGTTGAGACTTGTTCCCTCTGAGGGTGACGGAGCCCTGGCCCAGGCTGCCCAGCGAGGCTGTGGAGTCTCCTTCTCTGGAGATATTCCAGCCCCCCCTGGCCGCGGTGCTGTGCCCCCTGCTCTGGGTGACCCTGCTTGGGCAGGGGGCTGGGCTGGGGGACCCACAGAGGTCCCTGCCAACCCCACCACGCTGGGATTCTGTGATCTGAACCACAGGCCGAATTCCCAACCACCCGAAGGTCAGCGATGATCTCCCCTGCGTGCCCTCTCGATTCCGGGGGAAGGGAAGCCGTGCGAGGAGCGACGGCAAAGGCAGCCGTTGGAGACGCAGACGTGAGCCATGTCCTGCAGAGATGACGAACCGGAGCCCGTTCCCACCTCAGCGCGGCGGCTGGGGCCTGAAACTCTCCCCACAAACCAGAGACTGGTCCGTAATCAGGATCTGAGAAAACCGGGTTAGCCTCAGCTCTCGGGGCGGCTTTTGCCCAGCCACCCCGTCGCTCTTCAGCCTCCTCCTCCTCACAAAGCTCGGCACAAGCCGGGCAGAGCCTTCGGCCACAAAACGAGGCACAGGCAGGGTGACAACGTGCTTGGAGGTATCCAGACCCCAAAAGAGCATCTGAATTTTTAAGGACAGGCTCCCAGCCCCGATGCACGCCCCCAGGGGTGTCCCCAGCTGCCCCCACCATAGAATCATAGAATCAGAGGTTGGAGAAGACCTATGAGATCAAGTCCAACCACCAACCCAACCCCACCACGCCTGCTCAACCATGTCCCCAAGGGCCACATCCACACGGTGTTTGAACCCCTCCAGGGATGGGGACTCCCCCACCTCCCTGGGCAGCCTGGGCCAAGGCCTGACCACTCTCTCAGTGAAGACATTTTTCCCAATCTCCCATCTGAACCTCCCCTGACGCAGCCTGAGGCCATCACCTCTCATCCCATCGCTGGTTACTGGGGAGCAGAGCCCAACCCCCCCTCACTGCACCCTCCTGTCAGGGAGCTGCAGAGAGCAAGAAGGTCTCTCCTCAGCCTCCTCTTCTCCAGACTGAGCAGTCCCAGCTCCCTCAGCCGCTCCCCATCAGACTTGTTCTCCAGCCCCGTCCCCAGCCTCGCTGCCCTTCTCTGGACATGCTCCAGCCCCTCCATGTCCTCCTTGGAGTGAGGGGCCCAAAACTGAACACAGCACTCCAGGTGCAGCCTCACCAGTGCCGAGTCCAGAGGCATGATCCCCTCCCTACTCCTGCTGGCCACACCATGCCTGATCCAAGCCAGGATGCCCTTGGCCTTCTTGGCCACCTGGGGGCATGATCCCCTCCCTGCTCCTGCTGGCCACACCATGCCTGATCCAAGCCAGGATGCCCTTGGCCTTCTTGGCCACCTGGGCACACTGCTGGCTCATGTTCAGCCGGCTACCGACCAGCACCCCAAGGTCCTTTTCCACCCAGCAGCTCTCCAGCCGCTCCTCCCAAGCCTGGAGCGCTGCGTGGGGTTGGTGTGACCCAAGGGCAGGACCTGGCACTTGGCCTTGTGGAACCTCACACAGTTGGCCTCGGCCCATCGATCCAGCCTGCCCAGATCCCTCTGCAGAGCCTTCCTACCCTCGAGCAGATCAACACTCCCACCCAGCTTGGTGTCATCTGCAAACTGACTGAGGGAGCACTCGATCCCCTCATCCAGATCATTGATGATGATGTTAAACAAGACCGGACCCAAAACTGAGCCCTGGGGAACACCACTCGTCACCAGCTGCCAACTGGATTGAACTCCATTCACCACCGCTCTCTGCGCTCGGCCATCCAGCCAGTTCTTCATCCAGGGAAGCCAGTTCTTCATCCAGCGACCACGGGCAGGTCAGTCTGCAGTCCCTGCCATGGCGGGGACAGCTGGGGACACTGGCAGGTGCAGGCGGGGACGCAACGGGATGACTTGCCGTGGGGACAGGGAGGGCTGCAGGAGATGAGGAAGACGAGCTGGACGGGATCATCCCCTCGAGCACAGACCTCCATCAGCTGGAGGTTCACATCCAGCCATTCCAGTCCACTGGGCTCCACTACGGATCTCCATCCTCACCCGAAAGGTCCCTCCACCTGTCCCTCCACCTGGGGAGGAACAACCTCATGCAGCAGTACAGGCTTGGGGTGGACCTGCTGGAGAGCAGCTCTGCGGAGAGGGACCTGGGTGTCCTGGTGGACGACAGGGTGACCATGAGCCAGCAGTGTGCCCTGGGTGCCAAGAAAGCCAATGGGATCCTGGGGTGCATCAGGAGGAGTGTGGGCAGCAGGACGAGGGAGGTTCTCCTTCCCCTCTACACTGCCCTGGTGAGGCCTCATCTGGAGTACTGTGTCCAGTGCTGGGCTCCCCAGTTCAAGAGAGATGAGGAGCTGCTGGAGAGAGTCCAGCGCAGGGCTGCGAGGATGATGAGGGGACTGGAGCATCTCCCCTACGAGAAGAGGTTGAGGGAACTGGGCTTGTTCAGCCTGAAGAAGAGAAGGCTGCGAGGGGACCTTAGAAATGCCTACAAATATCTGCAGGGTGGGGGTCAGGAGGACGGGGCCAGACTATTTCCAGTGGTGCCCAGCGACAGGACAAGGGGCACCGGGCACAAACTGAGGCACAGGAAGTTCCATCTGAACATGAGGAAGAACTTCTTCCCTCTGAGGGTGACGGAGCCCTGGCCCAGGCTGCCCAGGGAGGCTGTGGAGTCTCCTTCTCTGGAGATATTCCAGCCCCGCCTGGACAAGGTCCTGTGCGGCCTGCTCTGGGTGACCCTGCTTGGGCAGGGGGGCTGGACTGGGTGACCCCCAGAGGTCCCTGCCAACCCCTACTATTCTGTGATTCTGTGATTCTGTGAAAGGCTCGGGAGGTCCTCGGACTCTGCTCGTGACACCGTAGGCATGGTGGTGTTGGGTTGACGGTTGGACTTGATGATCTTACAGGTCTTTTCCAACCTTAATGATTCTCTGATTCTCCAGCGTGGTCACACAGCTGGACACCCCCCCCCCCCCCCCCATGCCCACCCTCAAACTGGGCGCAGGGACAGCCGACGCAGGGCTCTGCTGCTGCCATGTCCCAGAACCGGGTTTGCTTCTGCTGTGACAGCTCCACCTCGCTGGCTCGCGGATTTGAGTCCTCTGGAGTCACCCCCCGGCGCGTCCTCCAGACCTCTGCGCGATCTCAGGGTCAAACAGCGGCTGGCTGTCCGCGCTGGCACCCAAATCCGGTTCGGAGGAGACCGGGTGGGAGCAGGACATTCCCAGCCTATCGTGTCCCTATTTTGCCCACACCGTTTTAACCTGAAAAATTACGATTTTGTTCTCAGGTCAACACAGGAAATTTTACCCAGACCGTTCTTTGGGAGGGTATTTCGAACGCAGCCGGAGCAGCGCGCGGGCTGAACGCCAGCGCAGAGCCAAAGCCAAAGCTCCGCAGCAGCGGGGAGAGCCGGGCTCTGCTCCGCCGCGGTGAGACGCGCGGCTGGGCACGGCCTTGCACACCACTGGGAGCCGAAGCGGCCAAACTCTGCTCGACACAAAAATCCAGCCTATGGTTTTGGCCAACTACCAGCAACCAAGAATTCTGGGAGGAACATGGCTGTTCACACATTATGGATGCAACTTGGCTCTATAAATACTCATTTTTACTGGTTTTCCCTCCAAAACTGATTAATTCAGGCTTGTTCAGCCTGGAGAAGAGAAGGCTGCGAGGGGACCTTCGAAATGCCTCTAAATATCTGCAGGGTGGGGGTCAGGAGAACAGGGCCAGACTCTTCCCAGTGGTGCCCAGCGACAGGACAAGGGGCAACGGGCACAAACTGAGGCAGAGGAAGCTCCAGCTGAACCCGAGGAAGAACTTCTTCCCTCTGAGGGTGACGGAGCCCTGGCCCAGGCTGCCCAGGGAGGCTGTGGAGTCTCCTTCTCTGGAGATATTCCAGCCCCGCCTGGCCACAGTGCTGTGCCCCCTGCTCTGGGTGACCCTGCTTGGGCAGGGGGCTGGGCTGGGGGACCCACAGAGGGCCCTGCCAACCCCACCATTCTGTGATTCTGGGAATTCCAAAACACCGGCATGAAGCAGCGGCAACTACCGACCTGTCAGCCTCACCTCTGTGCCTGGGATGATCATGGAACAGCTCCTCCTAGAAGCTCTGCTCAGGCACACGGAGGACCGGGAGGTGACTCGAGACAGCCAGCGTGGCTTCACCAAGGCCAAGTCCTGCCTGACCAACCCAGCAGCTTTCTGTGATGGCGTGACAGTGTCAGTGGAGAAGGGAAGAACGACAGATGTGATCTATCTGGGCTTCTGTAAAGCCTTCGACACAGTCCCTCACACCATCCTTCTCTCTGAGTTGGGGAGACAGGGATTTTATGGGTGGGCTGTTGGTGGATGAGGAATTGGTTGGAAGGTCACAGCCAGAGGGTAGTGGTGAATGGATCCATGTCCAAATGGACGCCAGTGACAAGCGGTGGCCCTCAGAGGTCCGTACTGGGACCGGTGCTGTTTGATATCTTCATCGATGACACAGACAGCGAGACCGTGTGCACCCTCAGCACGTTTGCAGATGGCACCAAGCTGAGCGGTGCAGCTGACACGCCAGAAGGGTGGGATGGCATCCAGAGGGACGTGGAGAAGCTGGAGAAGTGGGCACCTGTGAACTCATGAGGTTCAACAAGGCCAAGTGGGCACCTGTGAACTCATGAGGTTCAACAAGGCCAAGTGGGCACCTGTGAACTCATGAGGTTCAACAAGGCCAAGTGGGAACCTGTGAACTCACGAGGTTCAACAAGGCCAAGTGGGAACCTGTGAACTCATGAGGTTCAACAAGGCCAAGTGGGAACCTGTGAACTCATGAGGTTCAACAAGGCCAAGTGGGAACCTGTGAATTCATGAGGTTCAACAAGGCCAAGTGCAAGGTGGATGAAAAGCAGGACATGAGCCATCAATGTGATCCAGAAGGCCAACCATGTCCCAGGTTGCATCAAGAGAAGCGTGGGCACAGGGTGAGGGAGGGGATTCTGCCCCTCTGCCCCACTCTGCTGAGACCCCCCGGGAGTCCTGCGTCCAGCTCTGGAGCCCTCAGCACAGGACAGAGCTGGAGCTGTGGGAGCGGGGCCAGAGGAGGCCCCAGCAATGATGCGAGGGCTGGAACCCCTCTGCTGGGAGGAAGAGCTGGGAGAGCTGGGGCTGGGCAGCCTGGGGAGGAGAAGGACAAGGGGAGACCTTAGAGCAGCTGCCAGGGCCTGGAGGGGCCTCTAGGAAAGACGGGGAAAATACTCCCAGCAGGGCTTATTGCGATTGGACGAGCAGCAACGGCTTTAAACTAAGGGAGGACAGATTTAGAAGATACAAAGAAGACATTTTTCACCATGAGGGTGGTGAGGCCCTGGCCCAGGTTGCTCAGAGCGGTGGTCGATGCCCCATCCCTGGGAACATTCAAGGCCGGGTTGGACGGGGCTCTGAGCACCCTGATCCAGCTGGAGACGTCCCTGCTCACTGCAGGGGGGTTGGACTACACGGCCTCTGAAGGTCCCTCCCAACCCAAACCACGCTGTGATTCTACGATTCTAAGCAGAGCTCTGCCAAGCCTCAGTAGCCACGAGCAAGACCAGCGGCACGACGGCCAGCACAGAGCGCGGGAGGAGACACCTACCATAGTTTTCAGACGAGGACACGTACGTCAGGATTAGGAGGGCGAAGTTTTCCAGCAGGTTGAGCAGCAGGTTGAAGTGGCAGAGGTGCAGGTAGCGAGGGTGCGAGCAGTGGCAGCTCTGGTAGTGGTTCCAGTAGGCGACGGCCACCAGGAAGCGGGGGGCCGAGTGGAGGCCGATGCACAGGCGCCAGACGTAGCGCTGGGGGGTCTCGCCCCCGATGGCAGCGCTGATGGAGGGCAGGTAGTTCGGGACCTGGAAGAGAGACAGCGGCTCGTGGGGAAAGGCATAAGAAGCAAGTCATATTAAGGTATTTCATAGAATCAGAGGTTGGAGAAGACCTCTGAGATCAAATCCAACCGCCAACCCAACCCCACCACGCCTGCTCAACCGTGTCCCCAAGGGCCACAGCCACACGGTGTTTGAACCCCTCCAGGGATGGGGACTCCCCCACTGCCCTGGGCAGCCTGGGCCAAGGCCTGACCACTCTTGCAGGAAAGAAATTGTTCCCGATCTCCAATCTGAACCTCCCCTGACGCAGCTTGAGGCCGTTGCCTCTCGTCCTGTCACTGGTTACTTGGGAGAAGAGACCAACACCTGCACAAGTATTGATAACTCTCCAAGATCGCAGAATCCCAGCATGGTCAGGGTTGGAAGGGACCCCTGGGGTCGCCCAGCCCAGCCCCCTGCCCAAGCAGGGTCACCCAGAGCAGGGGGCACAGCACCGTGTCCAGGCGGGGCTGGAATATCTCCAGAGAAGGAGACTCCACAGCCTCCCTGGGCAGCCTGGGCCAGGGCTCCGGCACCCTCAGAGGGAAGAAGTTCTTCCTCGGGTTCAGCTGGAGCTTCCTCTGCTCCAGTTTGTGCCCATTGCCCCTTGTCCTGTCACTGGGCACCACTGGAAAGAGTCTGGCCTCATCCTCCTGACCCCCACCCTGCAGATATTTAGAGGCATTTCGAAGGTCCCCTCGCAGCCTTCTCTTCTCCAGGCTGAACAAGCCCAGCTCCCTCAGCCTCTCCTCGTAGCAGAGATGCTCCAGTCCCCTCCTCATCCTCGCAGCCCTGCGCTGGGCTCTCTCCAGTAGCTCCTCATCTCTCTTGAACTGGGGAGCCCAGCACTGGACCCAGCACTGCAGATGGGGCCTCCCCAGGGCAGAGGAGAGGGGGAGGAGACCCTCCCTCACCCTGCTGCCCACACTCCTCCTCATGCATCCCAGTCCTCTCTCCCCAAACGTGGGGGCAGAGAACACGTTGGGGACCACGACTGAGCAAAGGGAAGGAAGAAAGGTCCAAAGTAAAGAGCTAAGAGTGGGGCACCCCCGGGCCCGGGAACTGTCCTGGCAGGGCTGGGCTGCTTGGCCCTGGGGGATGGAGCAGGGCTGCTGCCACGTTCCATTCCCTGGCTTTTAAAATAGGAATAAACTTATTTAGAAAAATAACAACATTTCAGCATCTTTTTTCACTCTGAGGGTGCCGGAGCCCTGGCCCAGGCTGCCCAGGGAGGCTGTGGAGTCTCCTTCTCTGGAGATATTCCAGCCCCGCCTGGACAAGGTCCTGTGCCCCCTGCTCTGGGTGACCCTGCTTGGGCAGGGGGCTGGGCTGGGGGACCCACAGAGGGCCCTGCCAGCCCCTGCCATGCTGGGATTCTGTGACATGAGGGCACACGGTTTTGTCAGCCCGACCCTAACGGAGACAGCTGATCGCAACAGCAGGCAAAAACCCACGTTCAGCAGAAAAGCAGGGAAACTACCAGTGCAGCGCCGAAACAAACTCCTGACCTCCAGAGTTTCACAGCCTGGGGACTTCCCGAGGCAGCCACGATCACTACGCACCAGGTAATCCCTCTTCAGGACCCTGCTCGTTCTCCCCTGGAGCCCACGCAGGACTGCGGACCCCCAGTGCCCCGCAGAGAGGTGTTCCCCGGATCGGCTCCGGCACGGCGTCCCAGAAGGAGCTGGTTCCTCAGGCAGAACCTGCCACCTCCGTACAGCGTCCCCTGATCCTCACACTGCTGCCCACACTCCTCCTCATGCACCCCAGGATCCCATTGGCCTTCTTGGCACCCAGGGCACGCTGCTGGCTCATGGTCACCCTGTCGTCCCCCAGCACTCCCAGTCCCTCTCCGCAGAGCTGCTCTCCAGCAGCTCAGCCCCAGCCTGTCCTGGTGCCTGGGGTTGTTCCTCCCCAGGGGCAGGACCCTGCCCTTGCCCTGGTTGAACCTCATCAGGTTCCTCTCTGCCCAACTCTCCAGCCTGTCCAGGTCACGCTGGATGGCAGCACAGCCTGCTGGTGTGCCCACCACTCCTCCCAGTTTGGTGTCATCATCATCTCTCAGCCCATCACCTCTTCCTGTGTGGAGCTGAAGAGCCCTGGCCTCCCCAGCCCAGGAACAGGAGCTGTGTGACACCTCGGGGCGTCCTTGCAGCCGGGCTCCCCACATTCGAGTGGTGAGGAGGGGGCAGAACCGCTCTCTGGGCGTGCTTATTTCTTATTTCTCCAAACCACACTGCCCTGGCATTCCGTCGCTCCGCGACCCCCCTCGGCAGCCTGCCTCGCTCTCCCTGCTCCAGGATCTCGGCATCACCACCAGCTGCGTCACCCCACCGCGTACGGGCACAAGGAACAACGCAGACCCCACAAAACCCCGGGGCCATCTCCAATGACTCCTGCCCTCTGCGCCCAGCTTGTGCCCAGCTGCTCATCCACACCCGTGCCGTGGCTGCGCGCAAGCCCTGGGGAGGAACCTGATCCTTTCAGAAATCCAAGTGGTCCCTCTCAACCCCAGCTCCCCAGACATGCGCTTGTGACTCCTCTGAAGAACTCCAGAAGATCCAAGGGGCAATTCCTTCTCTAAAAGCTGGGCTAACTCCTCCACAAGGCAGTATATTTATCCGTAGCTTCACAGTTAACCATGAGCCAGCAGCGTGCCCTGGGTGCCAAGAAAGCCAATGGGATCCTGGGGTGCATCAGGAGGAGTGTGGGCAGCAGGACGAGGGAGGTTCTCCTTCCCCTCTACACTGCCCTGGTGAGGCCTCATCTGGAGTACTGTGCCCAGTTCTGGGCTCCCCAGTTCAAGAAAGATGAAGAGCTACTGGAGAGAGACCAGTTCTGGGCTCCCCAGTTCAAGAAAGACGAGGAGCTACTGGAGAGAGTCCAGCGCAGGGCTGCAAGGATGAGGAGGGGACTGGAGCATCTCTGCTACGAGGAGAGGCTGAGGGAGCTGGGCTTGTTCAGCCTGGAGAAGAGAAGGCTGAGAGGGGACCTTCGAAATGCCTCTAAATATCTGCAGGGTGGGGGTCAGGAGGACGGGGCCAGACTCTTTCCAGTGGTGCCCAGCGACAGGACAAGGGGCAACGGGCACAAACTGGAGCAGAGGAAGCTCCAGCTGAACCCGAGGAAGAACTTCTTCCCTCTGAGGGTGCCGGAGCCCTGGCCCAGGCTGCCCAGGGAGGCTGTGGAGTCTCCTTCTCTGGAGATATTCCAGCCCCCCCTGGCCGCGGTGCTGTGCCCCCTGCTCTGGGTGACCCTGCTTGGGCAGGGGGGCTGGGCTGGGTGACCCACAGAGGTCCCTTCCAACCCCTACCACTCTGTGATATTCTGTGAGTTTTACTCCTTCCCATAATCATCACCAACGTGCCTAGTAGAGACCTCAGCCTGACCAGTCTGTACGTTCCCAGGATCCTTTCAAAAAGCTGAAACATCCATTGCCAGTCCCCAGGCATCACAAGCACAATAAAATATTCAGGACCTCGTAACACTTCTGGTGGGAAAGCCCGGGAAGACGAGAGGAGCCCTGGCACCCCGCCGGCTGCCCCAGCCCAGCGGCCGTGACCTTGGAGGACTCGGCATCGCGGTGGCGAGAGTCGCTTACCCCGCAGTGCGTGGCTGTCGTCTCCTGGAAATGGAACAGCAGAGACCAGATCACACAGAAGAGGAAACCGAAGAGCGGGCAGAACACCGTCCCAACGGCCAGCGTGGTAAAGCGGAGCCGGAAGAGGATCCCGTCCCGGTCCAGGGGCAGCGGTACCTGCAGCATCCTGATGGCCCTGAAAAGAAACAAAACAAGCAAACGTTTGATGGGGATTCTGTCCTCCCGCAACGCCCGGGCCCAAAGAGGACAGGAACCCGGGCAGAGGAGGCCTCTCACACCCCTGCTCGACAGCCACAGCCCCACGGCGGGCATCGAGGGCCGGCAGCCGTCCCGGAGGCGCGGGAAGCCTGAGACTCGGGTCAGCGCAGCGGCGGGACGCGTCGATCCAGACCATTCCCGGGCACAGCGCTGACTCAGCGAGGACGACGCGCGCTGCCGCAGCCCCAACGGCCCGCGGCGCCGGCCCCGCTGCACGGCCACCACACGCGGACACCCGGCACGGCACCGTCCCAGCCGAGCGCTCAGCACCTTTACGGGCACGACTCCGGCGCCGGGACCAGGACTCTGCCAGCCCTGCGCCTTGCACGGCCATAAAGATAAAAGCCACCGCTCATCGGGCCGGGCAAGCCGGGGAGAGCGGTTTCTCGGCCCGGCAGCGCGCTTCCGGCTCAGGGCTCTCCACCAGCTCGGTGCCAACACCGCGATCTCGCCCTCCGCCACGGCTCCTCAGCCTTCAACCTTCCCACGCGCCCCGGATCGCTGCCCGCAGCCCGCCGGGGCCAAAGCCACGTCCACCCAGTCCCGAGGAGCATCTGCCCTCGAGCTCTCCTGTCCCAGCCAGCTCCCTCTGCAGTGCTGGGTCCAGTGCTGGGCTCCCCAGTTCAAGAAAGATGAGGAGCTACTGGAGAGAGTCCAGCGGAGGGCTGCGAGGATGAGGAGGGGACTGGAGCATCTCTGCTGCGAGGAGAGGCTGAGGGAGCTGGGCTTGTTCAGCCTGGAGAAGAGAAGGCTGCGAGGGGACCTTCGAAATGCCTCTAAATATCTGCAGGGTGGGGGTCAGGAGGACGGGGCCAGACTCTTTCCAGTGGTGCCCAGCGACAGGACAAGGGACAACGGGCACAAACTGGAGCAGAGGAAGCTCCAGCTGAACCCGAGGAAGAACTTCTTCCCTCTGAGGGTGCCGGAGCCCTGGCCCAGGCTGCCCAGGGAGGCTGTGGAGTCTCCTTCTCTGGAGATATTCCAGCCCCCCTGGCCGCGGTGCTGTGCCCCCTGCTCTGGGTGACCCTGCTTGGGCAGGGGGTTGGGCTGGGGGACCCCAGGGGTCCCTTCCAACCCCCCCATGCTGGGATTCATTCTCTGATTCCCTCCTACCTGGGGACAAGGGCCACCGAGCAGCCCAAACAAGGGGCTGCAACGTCCCAGGACCACCGCCGGCAGGGACCCCAGTCCCAAGGGACACCCCGAGGCTCAGGGCAGAGCTCTCGGCAGCCCCGGTACCCCCACAGCTCCTCGGAGCGGGGGTGCGGGGCCCTCCGTGAGGGGCTGCCGTGCTATGTGGGGGGCGCGGGGTCCCCACCATCCCCAAAGAGGAGCCCCCGATCGACCCCCTGCCCCCTCTCACAGGGGTCTTGCCCTAAGAGGGCAAATAACAAAGCAACTGTCCTGGGTCCCGAGCCTGCCCTGCACCAGAGACCCCCCCCCCGGGCATGCAGGACCCCCCGGGAGATCCCTCCCCTACACCCACCCCAGGCACCCCATATTCCTCTGAGACACACCCCCCCCCAAGACCTCACGGTGCTGTGACCCACCCTGGGCACCCCACAGCCCCCAGACCCCCCCCAGGCACCCCATATTCTCCTGAGACCCCCCCTCCGGGCACCCCACACCCCCCCAAGACCTCACGGTGCTGTGACCCCCACCGGACACCCCACAGACCCCAGACCCACCCCTGGCACCCCATATTCTTCTGAAACACACCCCCCCGCCAAGACCTCACAGTGGTGTGACCCCCTCTGGGTACCCTGGGCCCCCCCAAACTCCCCCCCTCCGGGCACCCCACAGCCCCTAGACCCACCCCAGGCACCCCATATTCCCCTGAAACATCCCCCTCCGGGACCTCATGGTGCTGTGACCCACCCCAGGCACCCCACAGCCCCCAGCCCCCCCCCAGGCACCCCATATTCTCCTGAGACCCCCCCTCCGGGCACCCCACACCCCCCCAAGACCTCACGGTGCTGGGATGCCCCCCGGACACCCCACAGACCCCAGACCCACCCCTGGCACCCCATATTCTTCTGAAACACACCCCCCCGCCAAGACCTCACAGTGGTGTGACCCCCTCTGGGTACCCTGGGCCCCCCCAAACTCCCCCCCTCCGGGCACCCCACAGCCCCCAGACCCACCCCAGGCACCCCATATTCCCCTGACCCCCCCCCCCCCGCGAGACCTCACGGTACTGTGACCCATCCCGGGCACCCCACAGCCCCCAGACCCACCCCAGGCACCCTATATTCCCCCGAGACCCCCCCCCCCGGGATCTCACGGTGCTGTGACCCTCCCCCTCCGGGCACCCCACAGCCCCCAGACCCACCCCAAGCACCCCATATTCCCCCGAGAGACCCCCCCCGGGGCATCCCACACCCCCACAAGCCCCCCAAGACCTCACAGTGCTGTGACCCGCCCCTCCCGGGCACCCCAAATTCCTCTGAGACACCCCCCTCCCCTCCCAGGACCTCACGGTGCCATGACTCCAGCCCCCCCCCCCCCCCGCTGCCTCAGACCGCCGGGACCACCTCCCCCCCCATCCCCATTTCCGCACCGCTCAGCCCCCTCCGCGCCGCTCCATGCCCCGGCCCCGGCACCACGCCCCCTCCGCCCCCGCCCCCCGCCCCTTCCTGCCGCCGCGGCCCGGCCCCCGCTCCCCGCCCGGGCCCTGCAGCTCCGCCGGGGCCGGGCCCGATGGCGACCGCGCCCAGGCCCAGGCCCAGGCCCGAGCCCGCCATTACTGCCCCCCCCTCAGGGGCGCCCCCTACCGGCCAAGCCCCCTCAGCGCCTCCTCACGGGCCCTTTAACACCTCCGGGCCCCGCCCTCCGCGCCGCGGTGCGCGAGCGCTTCTCGGATTGGACCGGGGTGCGGAGAAGTCCCGCCTCAACGCCCCGGATGTTGGGCGGGGTTGAGGTGCGGGGTTCTGGACCCTTCCGTGGCATTGGCTCCACCCCCTCCGCCCCGTCGGGCCAACCGGCGCTCAGGGCGCGGCGGACGTCACCCTATCAGCGAGAAACACTGTCCGGTTCCCCTCGGCTTAGGGGAGGAAGCCGCCTCGCTTTCAAAGGGCGGCAGCCAATAGGCGGCGGGCCGCGGGGGCGGCTGGGAGGCGCGCGGAGCAGGCTGTGACGCAGCTTCCCTCCCCGTGCGAGGCGGCGGCACCGCGGGAGCGGCGAGGCTTGGCCCGGGCCCGCTCCCCACTGCCCCGGGCGCCGGCGGTGAGCACCGGGGCCTCCCCCCCCACCCACCGGGGCACCGCTGAGGGGCCTCGCGGCCTTTGTTCTGACGCGACGGAGCGGGTCGGCCCGGCCCGGGGCCTTCGGGCCCGCTGTGGGCGGCTGGGCGGGGGGCGGCCTGGTCCGAGGGGCCGGCGGCGGGAGGGGACGCCTCGGGGGTGGGGGGACGGATCCCGCCGCGGTTTGGGGCCTTGCGGCCGGTTCTGGTTTCTTTCTCCGGGGTTGTGGCGGGGCCGGGGGGAGCGGCGGCCTGGTCCCGGAGGAGCCGCGCTGCGGGGGGGGCTGCGTGTCCCTGGCTGGGGGTTTATGGAGCGTTACCGCAAAAATGTAACGAGCGGCCTTGCCTGCGGGGAGGGCCGCCTCGCCGGGAGACGGGCGGCGAGGGGCTGAGCGGGTCCGGGGAAGGGCAGCGGGGCTGGGGACGGGGCTGGAGAAGGAGGGTGATGGGGAGCGGCTGAGGGAGCTGGGGGTGCTCAGGCTGGAGAAGAGGAGGCTGAGGGGAGACCTCATCGCTCTCTGCAGCTCCCTGACAGGAGGGGGGAGTGAGGGGAGGTGGGCTCTGCTCCCCAGGAACCAGCGATGGGATGAGAGGTGATGGCCTCAGGTTGTGTCAGGGGAGGTTCAGGTTGGAGATTGGGAAAAATGTCTTCACTGAGAGAGTGGTCAGGGCTTGGCCCAGGCTGCCCAGGGCGGTGGGGGAGTCCCCATTCCTGGAGGGGTTCAAACACCGTGTGGCTGTGGCCCTTGGGGACATGGTTGAGCAGGCGTGGTGGGGTTGGGTTGGTGGTTGGACTTGATGGTCTCAGAGGTCTTCTCCAACCTTCATGATTCTGGGATTCTATCTCCCTGCCATCCCTTTCTCCATGCTGTCACCTTCTCCTGTCCCCATCTCCTGCCATCCTCCTCTCCCAGCCATCCCCATCTCCTCCTGCCAGAGGAGAAAAGGCCAAGAGGCGATGGCCTCAAGCTGCATCAGGGGAGGTTCAGGTTGGAGATTGGGAAAAATGTCTTCACTGAGAGAGTGGTCAGGCCTTGACCCAGGCTGCCCAGGGCAGTGGGGGAGTCCCCATCCCTGGAGGGGTTCAAAAACCATGTGGATGTGGCCCTTGGGGACATGGTTTAGCAGGGGTGGTGGCGTTGGGGTGACGGTTGGGCTTGGTGATCTCAGAGGTCTTTTGCAGCCTCTGATTCTGTGATTCCCCTGGGGACAGCCTGCGGCGAGCAGGAGAGCACCAGTGGGTAAAACACCCCGGCTTCTCCAGCCCTTCCTCAGCTGTGGGGT
This sequence comes from Opisthocomus hoazin, assembly GCF_030867145.1. Lineage (NCBI taxonomy): Eukaryota > Metazoa > Chordata > Aves > Opisthocomiformes > Opisthocomidae > Opisthocomus > Opisthocomus hoazin. Next base: position 2,118,471 of record NC_134414.1, on the reverse strand, counting down.
GCTGCAGGGTGCTGCTGCTGTCAGGGGCTCGCGGCGTGCGGCTGCAGCGTGTCCCGTGTCACCCGTGGCCTGCGTGCTGTGTCCCCCGGGACCACCCTGGGCTGAAGGCGCTCGGCGCAGCGGTGACCACGCTGAGCCGAGTTCTCTCTCGGCGGGGGTCGGCGAGCCCGAGGTGCTGGCGTCGGCAGGTGAGGAAGGCTGGGTGCCAGAGGAGGATGAGGAGGCTTCAAACCTCACGGGAGGGCGCGATCTTTTAGTAGCTTGTTTGCATTTTTGAAAACTGTGCCTCAGGTTTCTGCTGAAATATAATTTGAGATTTAACAGTCTTCAGTGTACTGACTGAAAAATCAGTGGTGTAAATAAGGGGAGGGGTTTTATGAATTGTAAGTGAGGTTGAGAGTAACAAGGGTGAACGGCTGACGACCACCTGGACCCTTTGTATCTGACCTTGGGTGAGGGTTGCTTGGGGGCAGAGCGAGAAGACCAAAAGCAGCCCACAGGAATAGCAGAGGATGTAGCTGAGGTGGGTGCGTGGGGTTCGAGGACTGCGCTCTCATCAGGGTAAAATTTATCTTAGGAGTGTAAGAGAGCAGGCAGGGGCTTTGGGGGGCATCCTGGTGGGTGGTGTGGCACAAGGGGGGCAGATGGTGGAGCGGGGCGCGGCGTTGCCCTGCGTCCCGCAGAAGGGGCCGGTCGTGTGCAGGCAGCGCGCTGCCGGGAGGCAGCTGCCGGCGTAGGGTGCTCTGGGGGTTTGTCAAATCGGCTTTTTCTTTCTTAGAGCAGAATCAGTTCATTGAAAATACCCTTAGCGTGCATGGGAAGTCTGTAAGGAGTTGGCATGTGTGAGTGGGACGACTGCTAACACAGAATCCCAGCATGGTGGGGTTGGAAGGGACCCCTGGGGTCCCCCAGCCCAGCCCCCTGCCCAAGCAGGGTCACCCAGAGCAGGGGGCACAGCACCGCGGCCAGGCGGGGCTGGAATATCTCCAGAGAAGGAGACTCCACAGCCTCCCTGGGCAGCCTGGGCCAGGGCTCCGGCACCCTCAGAGGGAAGAAGTTCTTCCTCGGGTTCAGCTGGAGCTTCCTCTGCTCCAGTTCGTGCCCGTTGCCCCTTGTCCTGTCGCTGGGCACCACTGGAAAGAGTCTGGCCCCGTCCTCCTGACCCCCACCCTGCAGATATTTAGAGGCATTTCGAAGGTCCCCTCGCAGCCTTCTCTTCTCCAGGCTGAACAAGCCCAGCTCCCTCAGCCTCTCCTCGTAGGGGAGATGCTCCAGTCCCCTCCTCATCCTCGCAGCCCTGCGCTGGACTCTCTCCAGCAGCTCCTCATCTTCCTTGAACTGGGGAGCCCAGCACTGGACACAGCACCCCAACCGTGTGCTGTACTGCTGGATTTGCCGCCGTTCTGAATAAAGGAAAATTACCCAAAACATCTTTTTAGTTGCTCTTTAACCTAAGTGTCAGACACCAGTTTGCCTGTTGCAGTCTCCAGCAGCGCTGGGATGGCGGCAGAGGTGTGCAGGGTAGCTGTGACTGCTCAGCACCTGGGTTTGGCTGTTCCCAGAAAGCAGTATGGGTTTTGGGGCAAAAAAACCCTTCTGATTTCGTGGCCGGGCGGGTAGATTTAGCCCCTTGGCTCGGAGTGGCCGTGCCCCGGGCTGCAGGCTGAGCCCGGTGGGGGTGCGTGCTGCCTTCTGGTGGGAAGGGTGCTCAAGGGGTTGGAACAGAGGAGCTGCAGAGAAGCTGTGGGACGTGGGCAGAGGTAAAGGTGTGGGGTTTGAGCCTTACTCGGGTCGTTGGTGCCCAAATGGGGAATCGTAGGTAGGAGTTTGAGGAGGAGCTACTGGAGAGAGCCCAGCGGAGGGCTGCGAGGATGAGGAGGGGACTGGAGCATCTCTGCTGTGAGGAGAGGTTGAGGGAGCTGGGCTTGTTCAGCCTGGAGAAGAGAAGGCTGAGAGGGGACCTTATAAATGCCTACAAATATCTGCAGGGTGGGGGTCAGGAGGACGGGGCCAGACTCTTTCCAGTGGTGCCCAGTGACAGGACAAGGGGCAATGGGCACAAACTGGAGCAGAGGAAGCTCCAGCTGAACCCGAGGAAGAACTTCTTCCCTCTGAGGGTGACGGAGCCCTGGCCCAGGCTGCCCAAGGAGGTTGTGGAGTCTCCTTCTCTGGAGATATTCCAGCCCCCCTGGCCACGGTGCTGTGCCCCCTGCTGTGGGTGACCCTGCTTGGGCAGGGGGTTGGGCTGGGGGACCCACAGAGGGCCCTGCCAACCCCACCATGCTGGGATTCTGTGAGTTTAGTGCTGTCCTGGATGTTGAGCCTCCTCAGAAACCTAAACAGAGTTTAAAAAGTGCCAAAAGGCGAGAAGTCAGTGTGTCATTAGATACAAAGGCGTTCTCCTCACCTGGTAGTAAGTGAGTTGTAAATATTCTTGGTTTGGGCCATGCCTCGTGCTTTTCTAGACTGACTGGTTCTGCACTGCTGTGGATTAGCTAATGCTGCCAATGATGAATTGTTTACTGGATGATGTTGGCATTTTGGGTGGTAGAGCTAACCGCTGTCAGCCCCAATGCACAGAAAGACGACAGCTTTCTCTGGCTGGAGCGTGGCTACGCATCTGGCACGATTTTATTCTAGCTTGGTTGGTCCCGTTGAAAAAAGCTGCAGCGTTGTGTTTGTGCTTGGAGGAGAGGTCGCAGTGAGGCAGCGTTGCTAAAGGTGTGTGTAAATAAAATTACAGGTGGTGTAAAGGTAAATTGGGCCCCTGCCTAAACGGGGTAGAAATTCACTGAACGACGATTTAAAATGAAGAAGTTGTAGAAGGTGAAGCAAGTCCTGGGGCGGCCCCGTGAGCCGTAAGTGGGGAGCAGACGGGAGGTTCCTGCAGTTCTCGTGCAGCGCCTTCCCGCTTCGTCTCCTGCGCGAAGGAGTTGGCGGAGAGGGTGTCCCGGAAGCCGGTCACGGAAAACCCGGGGAGTGTCACCGAAAAGGGCTCCCGGCGCGCGGCCCCTGCGCAGCGTCCCGGTGGGGTGAGCCCTCGGGCGCCGAGGCAGCGGCGCAGGAACGAGCTTGCGTTGCCCGGCGTGGAGCAACCGTGGTGGGAAGCGCTGTTAGCGGGAGGGTTGTGTTGAGAATGCATGAATCAGGGGAGTAGGTTTTATTTATTATTTTTTTCGGTCTGGAAGACGTACAGAAAATCCAGCCATGGCGAGGGGTGGAAGGCAGCTCACCTGCAATGTCGCTGAAGTGCAGCGTTCTGGTCCCTCTCGGGGTTCTGGCTGTGTCAGGAATTGCTTAGCTGAAAATTCAGCGTGCCGTCACGCGTTTTATGGCTGAAGTTCTCAAATTAGATCACTTACATCACCAGTGAGGAAGGTGAAAAATGAGATTAGATCACTTACATCACTAGTGAGGAAGGTGAAAAATGAGTTTTCAAGATAAGCTTTAAATAAAAGCTGATTTCTCCTTTCCAGGTTTAGGGGAAAAACCTGACACATCCTGAAAATGTTTAACAAATCGTTTGGAACTCCGTTTGGAGGCAGCACTGGCTTTGGGACAACTTCAACTTTCGGACAAAGTGAGTAACGCAGCGAACCCGGCTTTTCGGTGCCCGACGTGCTTGGTTCCTGGAGGTGCAGCTCGAGGATCGGGTGGAGGTGCTGGTTCTTCCTTTCTGATGGAGCTGGGCTGCTGCCAGGCTGCCCAGCACACTGGTGAACTGGGTTCAGGAGCCCAGGGCTTCTCCACTGGCACAAGCTTCTAGTTTGGGTGGATACCAGGATAAGGTGGTTGAAAGTTTCTTTTTAAAAAAAGGAGTGGAAACAAAACGCGTAGCTGAAGGCCGTCTTGCCGGGGTGTGGGGGGGGACGTTCTTTCAGTCAGGACTGGAACGTGTTGGGAAGACCTGGAAGGTAGAAGCATGTAATCTGAGGAATGTCTTCTGGAGATACACGCTGTAAATACCGCAGGGAGCGAGATTTTAGCCGTTAAAGCAGACTGGGAAGTGGTGCCTGTGCCCTGTTTGCTGGGAAGGAAGCATGGTCGCCCTGTTTATGTTGCTCATGAACCGAGGTATGGGAAGAGCGACTTGCAGGTGCCGTGAGAAGTGGTGGAGGCCTTGCAGAGAATTACAGAATAGTAGGGGTTGGCAGGGCCCTCTGTGGGTCCCCCAGCCCAAACCCCTGCCCAAGCAGGGTCACCCAGAGCAGGGGGCACAGGACCTTGTCCAGGCAGGGCTGGAATATCTCCAGAGAAGGAGACTCCACAGCCTCCCTGGGCAGCCTGGGCCAGGGCTCCGTCACCCTCAGAGGGAAGAAGTTCTTCCTCATCTTCAGCTGGAGCTTCCTCTGCTCCAGTTTGTGCCCGTTGCCCCTTGTCCTGTCACTGGGCACCACTGGAAAGAGTCTGGCCCCGTCCTTCTGACACCCACCCTTCAGATTTATAAGCATTTATTAGGTCCCCAATAAAAGTAGATGTCTTTACCTGCTGTAGGAGTGGCTGACTCAAACAGCGCAGCCTTTTGCTTCGAGAGCTCTGGGCAAGCAGTAATTTTACCACTTCCACCTATCCCAGACGCTGAACTCGTGCACAAACTTCTTTTTGAAAGCTAAAAAGGCAGTGACAGCGTTTAGGTTCTGGTGCCTGTGTCTGGAATATGGTGACATCTGACCTGTAACGCTGGCTTTCAGATGCTGGCTTCGGTACGACGAGCGGAGGAGCGTTTGGAACGTCAGCCTTTGGGTCGAACAACAACACCGGGGGCCTCTTCGGGACTACGCAGACAAAGCCAGGTATCGCTGTCTTACAGCTGGAGTGGGACTCAGTCCTGAAAGAAAGGTGTTATTGGGGGGGGGGAACAAACTGCCAGCAACCATCAACAAAACTTAACAACAAAAAAAACCAAAGCCAAAACCAGAAGAACACACCACCCCTCACTCCAACCCCCCCAAAAAAAACCCCAAGCAAATGATTGCGAATGATTAATAGTCTGTTTCTGTCTTCAGGCGGGTTGTTTGGTTCGACGACGTTTAATCAGCCAGCCACCTCCTCCACGAGCACTGGCTTTGGGTTTGGAACGTCCACTGGGACCTCCAATAGCCTGTTTGGAACTACCAGCACTGGTGGAGGCCTCTTCTCATCCCAAAATAATGCCTTTGCGCAGAACAAGCCAGCTGGGTTTGGAAGTGAGTAGAACTGCTGCATCTCCCTTGAGCGTTGCTTGTTGTCTCTGATGGAAGAGCACAGGACGCTGGGTGACGCCTGTGCAAGTGTTAACGTGGGGTTTTGGTGTGCTTTTTCTCCTGAAGGATGTAGTGATGTTATTGTGGGCCCCAGTAGCCAAAAGCGAGCCTGACAGGCTGCAAAATCCATAGCTGCTACTCTAGCCATGAGTTTTAAAATAAGCTTAAAAAGGTGGTCGGCTGGCATTTTGTATTCTTACATGTCTCTTGGCACTGCTTGGTTTTAGCTTTTGTTCTGCTGTCGTAGAGCAGTCATGGTTGGTTTGGCTTCTGGCACGAGCGTGCTTGAAGTACCTCCTAAGCTGTCCTGTAATTCCCCGGAGCAGAAGCAACGGCTTGCAGACCCTCCTTGGATGAGAAGAACCTCGCTGATTCCCTCTACACACGTGGTTTTCGCAGCGCTGTCAGGAGCAGAACGAAACTGGCTGCCGTGGTGTTGTGAGATTTCCTGGGGCGAGGAGTTAGGGGCAGTCTGCTACAGCAGAGTTGGGCAGGAGCAGACTGTAGCTTTCCAGCACTGCAATAATTTTTTTTTCCTATTGGTTTCTTCATTTCCAAAGCATTTTGTAATTTGAATAAAATATTTGGGTTTAAGTTTTAAAATTCAGGTTTGTTTTAGTACTGATACTTTTTGTTTTCTTTTTTAAGACTTTGGAACCAGCACCAGCAGTGGAGGTCTCTTTGGCACCACGAACACGACTTCCAATCCTTTCGGGAGTACCTCTGGCTCTCTCTTTGGCCCAACTAGTTTTACCGCAGCTCCAACTGGCACGACTATTAAGTTCAATGTAAGTTCTGGGTTTCCTTCTTAATCAAGCCTGTTTACTGTAGGAAACATTACTTCACACAAAGAATCACAAAATGTAAAGTTAAAAAGGAGTAGTTCATAGGCCAAGAGCTACTGGAGAGAGTCCAGCGCAGGGCTACGAGGATGGTGAGGGGACTGGAGCATCTCTGCTACAAGGAGAGGTTGAGGGAGCTGGGCTTGTTCAGCCTGGAGAAGGCTGAGAGGGGACCTAATAAATGCCTACAAATATCTGCAGGGTGGGGGTCAGGAGGATGGGGCCAAGCTCTTTTCAGTGGTGCCCAGTGACAGGACAAGGGGCAATGGGCACAAACTGAGGCACAGGAAGTTCCGTCTAAACATGAGGAAGAACTTCTTCCCTCTGAGGGTGCCGGAGCCCTGGCCCAGGCTGCCCAGGGAGGCTGTGGAGTCTCCTTCTCTGGAGATATTCAGGACCCATCTGGACAAGGTCCTGTGCAGCCTGCTCTGGGTGACCCTGCTTTGGCAGGGGGGTTGGACTAGATGACCCACAGAGGTCCCTTCCAACCCCGACTATTCTGTGAAGTATGCAGTGTTCTAAAGTGGTTTGGAAACATCCCCTTTACCAGAGCTGTTGCAGTCAAATAGGATGTATAATGATCTCCAAGGAACTGTTTTTTTACTCTGAATTTGACAAACTTGTCAAAACGGTGGAGTAGTCCCCTGCCTAGACTCGCTAGGTTTGCAGCTGTGCTCGAGCTCAAGAGGTGAAGCAGCTCTTGAAACGGAGCCTTCTCAGGCAGGTGGGAAGTGCCCCAGAATTTGGGGTGATGGGCCCTAAATGCAACAAGGGTTAAAGGCCTCTTGGAGTAGCTGTGGTTCTCTGCTGAGTCAGCGTGGCGTTGGAGCCGTGAGCACGGGGATCGGTCTGCCCGTTGCAGTTCTCTGGCTGAGTTCCCTGGAAGAAGGGGTTGAACGATGTGAACAGTGGCCTGGAAGCTCCGTGCCAGTAGGTGATGGAGGGTGGCTGGGAGAGGAAGCCATCGGAAGCGGGGTGCCTGGTACCTGCAGGGAAGAGGCGGCGTTCTTCCCAGATAGCTGTTCCTGCAAATCTTGGCCCTCTTCCTTCCTAGAGTGAGCTGGTTTAACAGACTGAGACTTCGTTATTTCGGGATGCAGACAGAGCTGTGGTGATAACTTGGGCAGGCTGAGTGCTGTCGGTGTCTGCTTTCACACCACCATTTTCAGCATGTACCCCGGTCATGGTTACCCCAGGAACCAGTACAGGCTGGGGGGGACCTGCTGGAGAGCAGCTCTGCGGAGAGGGACTGGGAGTGCTGGGGGACAACAGGGTGACCATGAGCCAGCAGCGTGCCCTGGGTGCCAAGAAGGCCAATGGGATCCTGGGGTGCATGAGGAGGAGTGTGGGCAGCAGGGTGAGGGAGGTTCTCCTGCCTCTCTGCATTGACCTGGGGAGGCCCCATCTGCAGTGCTGGGTCCAGTGCTGGGCTCCCCAGTTCAAGAGAGATGAGGAGCTACTGGAGAGAGTCCAGCGGAGGGCTGCGAGGATGAGGAGGGGACTGGAGCATCTCTGCTCCGAGGAGAGGCTGAGGGAGCTGGGCTTGTTCAGCCTGGAGAAGAGAAGGCTGCGAGGGGACCTTCGAAATGCCTCTAAATATCTGCAGGGTGGGGGTCAGGAGGCCGGGGCCAGACTCTTCCCAGTGGTGCCCAGCGCCAGGACAAGGGGCAATGGGCACAAACTGGAGCAGAGGAAGCTCCAGCTGAACGTGAGGAAGAACTTCTTCCCTCTGAGGGTGCCGGAACCCTGGCCCAGGCTGCCCAGGGAGGCTGTGGAGTCTCCTTCTCTGGAGGTATTCCAGAATCACAGAATCACAGAACCCCAGAATGTTTGGGGTTGGCAGGGACCGCTGTGGGTCACCCAGCCCAACCCCCTGCCCAAGCAGGGTCACCCAGAGCAGGGGGCACAGCACCGCGGCCAGGCGGGGCTGGAATATCTCCAGAGAAGGAGACTCCACAGCCTCCTTCTCTGGAGATATTCCAGCCCTGCTTGGGCAGGAGGTTGGGCTGGGTGACCCACAGAGGGCCCTGCCAACCCCCCCATGCTGGGGTTCTGTGAATGGGGATAGTGAAAGCTGTCGATTTGTATCACAAGCTTACCAAAACTACTTTTCAAGTGAAACTGAAAACGAGTTGCCCTGCGCTGTGAGCGTTCCCGGGGTAAGTTCCACTGCTGCCCGCTGCTGACCGGGCCGTGCAGGTAACGGCAGCGCGCTGCTGCAGGCCCTGTGCTAGATGTCAGTTTAACAGCGTCTGCTGAGAGAGTACCAACGGTGTTAACAGAAGTCTGCCTGGATTTTAAGCTTGATGCCTTCACCTCTTCTCTTCCAGCCACCGACTGGTACAGATACCATGGTAAAATCTGGAGTTAGCACCAACATCAATACCAAGCACCAGTGTATTACTGCTATGAAAGAATACGAAAGCAAGTCCCTCGAGGTCAGTTGATGAGTGTTGAAGCGTGCTTATCTTGTTTGGCTGTTCGTTGGTGTTGGGTTCGTAGAGCTTTTTTTGACCAGAAGAAGGATCTTCTGTGCTCGTTAGTAGGAGTACAGCCTTCAATATCTGCAGTGCTCGCAGGAGAGAGGTTTCATGAGGTACAAAAATTCATGCATCGCTGTATTAATTGCATTTGTTTTTAAATGCGAAACAGTGCCATTTCTGAAGAGCTGAAATTCCATCTCGCCCTGTACCAGAAGGGTGAGAGATGCTCTTGGGAGCAGTCCTGCGCTGCTGAGAGAATGGCAGAATCTTGGACAAAACTCAGATGTTTAATACAAGCTCGAGTTCCCAAACATTTAACCCGGGAGCCTTTCCATTCAGGTTGACTTTACTTGATACTGCAAAACAGGTCTACTCAAAAGATCTGAAAAAGCTCTGAGGAACAAAATGGAAGCCCAAGCACGAACTGCAGAATTAAGTCAAGGTTTAGGTCCTGTTTGTGGTGTCCCTTTTAAACACGTAGGTGTTGCAGCTTTCCTTGGTGTCTTCATGCTGGAGTTGGTTCGAATGCTGTGTGAACGTGCTGATGGCGCTGGTCTGGCCTTCTCCTGTGTGAAGAGACCTGGGTTTTCCTTTCCTAGGAACTCCGTTTAGAAGACTACCAGGCAAACAGGAAAGGGCCCTCGAATCCTGTTGGAGCAGGAGCAGCTGCAGGCTTGTTTGGGTCGTCTACTGCTACGTCGAGTACAGCTACCGGGCTTTTTGGCTCTTCCACTACTAACACAGGCTTTTCGTATGGACAGAACAAAACTGCTTTTGGAACCAGTAAGTGCTGCCTGTCCCCTGTCATTACTGTGACCAGGTATGCAAACATTCTGTTAAAATATTTAAAAATCTGTAATTAAGATGGATGAGGAATCCCTGCTGTGACAGGTATGACCAACATTCAGCGATCGGGTTCTTCGCCATAGGAATTTCTGTTGACTTACTCTTGTGGGGTTGCAAGCTTCCTCTGCATCCCCCAAGTTTTGCTGGCAGAAAGTTCTTTAGTGTCTGGTGAGTCGGGTTGTTCACGTGGGCGAGTAAAATTGCCAGGGTATTGGCAGCCATCGGTAGGGTGATGGCATCAGTTGGTCAACAGTGAGTCAAGGTTCTGCTTCTGCTAAGGAGTCAAGAGAAATACCTTGGAAGTGGACAAGCTACATTTACAGGAGCCTAGCTAGACTTTGCCAGGAGCTTTTCTCCGCAGCAGATCGGGGTTAGGATGTGGACCTGTGCTGTCCTGGTTTCGTGCTGTCTGCTTTGGCATCCTTGGTCAAAAAGTAAGCGCCAGGCGTGAAGTAATTAGTTGACAGAAGTGTTTGTGTGTCTGGCAGGTGCAGGTCAGTTGTGCTGACCAGTTACTGTAGCTTTTTGAAAGCAGTGTAAAACAAATAGTGCTGAGAAGTTCAAGCACCAGTTCTGTTTTTATTAGCTTCTGCTGCAAAAAGTAGGTGGGTATTTGCCAACTCTGGGCTTGCTGCAGGCCTGCGTGGGTGGAGCGGGGCCGCTGCCCTCGAAGGGTCACTGCGCAGGTGGCCGTACCGCTCCGGTGGGGGCTGCCCAGCCGGACGGCTTCGCGGGGCTGCGCGCGGTGGGCTCGGAGGAGAGCACGGGGTTCTGCAGAGACAGCGACGGCAGCCGTGAGGAGGAGCGAGAATGCTGGTCAGACCGTTTGTACCGCGTGTAGACAGCCCGGCTTCGCTGGGGAGAACAAGGGAGAAGGCGTTTCACAGAATCACAGAATGGTCGGGGTTGGCAGGGCCCTCTGTGGGTCCCCCAGCCCAACCCCCTGCCCAAGCAGGGTCACCCAGAGCAGGGGGCACAGCACCGCGGCCAGGCGGGGCTGGAATATCTCCAGAGAAGGAGACTCCACAGCCTCCCTGGGCAGCCTGGGCCAGGGCTCCGTCACCCTCAGAGGGAAGAAGTTCTTCCTCATCTTCAGCTGGAGCTTCCTCTGCTTCACTTTGTGCCCGTTGCCTCTTGTCCTGTCACTGGGCACCACTGAAAAGAGCTTGGCCCCATCCTCCTGACCCCCACCCTGCAGATATTTGTAAGCATTTCTAAGGTCCCCTCTCAGCCTTCTCTTCTTCAGGCTGAACAAGCCCAGCTCCCTCAGCCTCTCCTCGAAGCAGAGATGCTCCAGTCCCTTCCTCATCCTCGCAGCCCTCCACTGGACTCTTTCCAGTAACTCCTCATCTTTCTTGAACTGGGGAGCCCAGCACTGGACACAGTACTCCAGATGAGGCCTCACCAGGGCAGTGTAGAGGGGCAGGAGAACCTCCCTCGTCCTGCTGCCCACACTCTTCTTGATGCACCCCAGGATCCCATTGGCTTTCTTGGCACCCAGGGCACACTGCTGGCTCATGGTTAACCTGTCACCCAGGTTTGAGGCTCAGGCAGAAGTTTCTGCAGTAGTAGTGGTGCGGGCTACGGACGAGAACCGGCGTGTCGGGCGCGGGCTGCCTGCCCGCCTCGTCGGGCACTCGCAGTACAGTTTTCTTCGTACGGTGGAGAGCAAGCTGACCAGACCAAAGCTGGTGGTGTTTTGGTCAGATCTGTCTGTGTAGCTGAGAATTCTGGGGTGTAGTGCTCACGCTGACTTGAAGACAAGGAGAACCTGATGAAGTACCCGATGCAGCCTGCTTCCGTCCGTGCAGGTGACGCGGGGCGTCTCGCTGCTCCGTTGAACCAACGCATCCTTTGTCCCATTCAAATGTGTGGAAACGTGGTGGGATGGGGTAAATACCTGAGGGCTTTTTAACCAGTGTGTTTGTGCCTTGTAGGTACGACTGGCTTTGGAACGGGAACAACAGGGGGGCTTTTTGGTCAGCAGTCTCAAACCACGAGTCTGTTTAACAAGCCGTTTGGCCAAGCCACGACAACGCAGAACACTGGCTTTCCTTTCGGGAATACCAGCACTCTGGGGCAGCCAAACACCAACACAATGGTAAGAGAAATGGTTGGAGTCCTTCAGGGTGGGAGGGTTAAACCCTTAGTGGTGATGTAGCTACTGCAGCTGGACACGGGGGGCTGCGACGCTGTGATTTAGATCTTCCTCAAATTGTAGTACAACTGATAAAACTGGGATGCAGAGCTTTGGAAGCTGCTGTCTGAGCTGGCAGCTGCTTGCCAGTCGAGATTTTTCATTCGTGGCAGTTGGAGAGCAATACAGCTTTTTACAAATCATCCTTCCCCTTCCCTTCTTCAAGCGCTCTGCTCCATCAGTTCAAGGATGGCCGATCCTGGTCACACAGATAATGTAACTCCTTTATTAACGTTCTGTGGGAATTCATTAACAGTTCTGTACTTCCTGGTGACTGATGAGCAGCACTGGTGGGCTTTTTTTTTATAGAAAGATGCTACACAGCTGTAACATGTTGTGCAGCTCGGGGCTTTGGCTCCAAATATGCTGTATTATTTCTGAATATGTTGTGACTTCTCCCAGAAAAGAAACATTTCACAGGGTTTTCTATCTCCCTCACTCAGTGATGAGGAAATTCCAGCATACTTTTAAGCTTGGAGCATAAGTTGTTTGATTTTTATTTTTTTTTTTTCTAAACTTGCTTTTGTAAGTAATTTCTTGGAGAATGAGTAAAGCTTCTAAAATGCTTTTCACCCACCTTCTCCCAGCAAAAGAGGTGATGTCGTAGCATCATTTTATTAACAGACTTCACGCGTGCGTTCTGTTACCATCAGCAAGCGTTGCAGCATTATCTGAACCTGGTTCCTGTTTGTAGGGTCTCTTTGGGGTAACCCAGCCCTCGCAGCCTGGAGGCCTTTTTGGAACAGCTGCCAGTACAAATGCTGGTACTGGGTTTGGAACCGGAGCTGGCCTTTTTGGACAAGCTAACACAGGATTTGGTGTTGGCGGTTCGGTATGTCTGTACCTTAACAATAAAAAAATATGGGAAATTAAAAAAAAAAAAAAAAAAAAGTTTAGTCTTGTCCTGGGGTTTGACCTCTATGAAAGTAGCTTTGTCTTGAGATGCCCAAGATGCAAAAAGAGTGTGGTTTTCTGTGAACTGCAGGGTACACCATCAGCATGTGTAATAGAACTAGCGTTGCAGAGACATTTTTTTTAATAAATAATGTCTTGCACGATGAAAGATGATGAGACTGGGCATCTCAATGCCTGTGTCTTGCTGGGGATGCCTCAGCGGAGTGCTGGGAATGCAGGCATTGAAGAGGTGATGGTGACTTAACGAGAAATGAATTTGATTTTTGATGCTTGGTCGTGTTGGTGTTCATGGAAGGAGAAGGCTTGTTTGGGTGCTTGCTGTCCTCCAGTGCGTGTGGCTTGCAGATAACCCACCGCTGTGGAGTCTGGGCTGTGCGTGCCTGTAGCTCTGCTTGCTTGCCTACACTAATGTAATTCTTGAAATGTCAGTCTGTCAGGTGTCCAAAGCCATGTTTGCTTCCTTTCAGACCCTGTTTGGCAACAAGCCTGCTGGATTCGGAACCACCACGACCAGCGCTCCCTCGTTTGGCACAACCACTGGCAGCGGGCTCTTTGGTAACAAACCAACCCTGACTTTAGGAACCAATACAAACACTCCCAATTTTGGTACATATAAAAAATGTGGGATTTCAGTCACTTAAAACTATACTGCATATACCACACACCCTCATCTAAATGATTATGAGTGGTGAAATTCTCAGGTAAGCCATGCTTCTGGTGCCTGTTGGTGCAGGGAAACATCTCAGCTGCTGTTTTGCTCCTGGTGGTACTCCCCAGCTCGAGAAGGCAGATAGTTAAGTGAGAGGACCACTCCCGGTGGATGCTTAAGAGAGGGTGGAACCAGTAATTGGAAACTATCGAAATCAAAGAATTCAGAAAGCGGGGAGGTGTAAGAGGCTGTGCAAAGAGTGCTGAAGGATGCCGGATGGATATCGGGTGAAAAGGGTGAGATCTGTAGCTTGAGGGCACGTCTGGGGAAGTCTTGCACTGGAGCGAGGGTAAAGTGAAACAGTTCCAGTTTAACTGGTGGTGGTGGTTGTCTCTCATGGTGTGAGGGATCAGAGCCCTGGAGAGCTGGGTCTTGTGTTAATGTTGGCCTCTGACACTGGTGTTAGAGAACTGGCGTTGAGTGAGTGTGACGAGGAGAAACGTAGTGATAGTTCAAGTAAGTGGCAGTCTTCCATCACAGAATGGTGGGGTTGGCAGGGACCTCTGTGGGTCCCCCAGCCCAACCCCCTGCCCAAGCAGGGTCACCCAGAGCAGGCTGCACAGGACCTTGTCCAGGCGGGGCTGGAATATCTCCAGAGAAGGAGACTCCACAGCCTCCCTGGGCAGCCTGGGCCAGGGCTCCGGCACCCTCAGAGGGAAGAAGTTCTTCCTCGGGTTCAGCTGGAGCTTCCTCTGCTCCAGTTTGTGCCCATTGCCCCTTGTCCTGTCACTGGGCACCACTGGAAAGAGTCTGGCCCCGTCCTCCTGACCCCCACCCTGCAGATATTTAGAGGCATTTCGAAGGTCCCCTCTAAGCCTTCTCTTCTCCAGGCTGAACAAGCCCAGCTCCCTCAGCCTCTCCTCATAGGGAAGATGCTCCAGTCCCCTCCTCATCCTCGCAGCCCTCCGCTGGACTCTCTCCAGCAGCTCCTCATCTTTCTTGAACTGGGGAAACCCAAGTTCTGTTGAAATCTTTTCTGTCGCCTTGCTGCTGAATCTGAGAGCAGCCAGGCTGTATTTCTGGAAGTGAGCAGGAGTGGGTTTAGATCCTGACATCTTGTTTTGGTTTATGGTGTTGGCAATAAAGCCTAACGTGCCATCAGCCTGCCACACCAGCCTGCTGGAGTAAGACAGAGGGAGGAGGCTGCCCAGCGCTCGGCTGCCGGGGCAGCGCCTCAGCACGCACGGTTCCGTTACAGAATCACAGAATAGTAGGGGTTGGAAGGGACCTCTGTGGGTCATCCAGTCCAACCCTCCTGCCGAAGCAGGGTCACCCACAGCAGGCTGCACAGGACCTTGTTCAGTCGGGGCTGGAATATCTCCAGAGAAGGAGACTCCACAGCCTCCCTGGGCAGCCTGGGCCAGGGCTCCATCACCCTCAGAGGGAAGAAGTTCCTCCTCATGTTCAGACGGAAAACGTTGTGCTGACCACCCTTGGCCAAGCTGGCACCACGGTGTTTGTGAACGTTGCGTCCCAGTCCCTTGTTCTGCTGTTCTGGGAGATCTTCGTAGCCACCTTAGGGTGCTGGCACTGCTTGGCAGTGAGCAGTACTGGCTGTGGTAGGTGTGCTTCATGAGCCCACGGTACTTGCAGGGGTACAGTCCGTAGGAAAAACAGAGTTTGGTTCTGGGGTGTTTCTGGTGTTGGTCTGTGACTGCAGTTTTCTAGTTCAATTCTGTTTTTGCTCACTAACCAACCATAGATCAGTTCTTAAACTGAAGCTTACGAATCCATCCCATCTAATGTGAGATTTGGATTGTACTTGGTTACAGTAGGAGCTGTCGTGGAGCTGTGTGCCTGTATGACTGGGAGCTGTTACCTGCTTTGTCAGTAAGAATCAGAGGAGTTTGTGTGTGGTATAAACAGTATAAAACGGGGTTTGCTCCTTCCAGGCAGCTGAAGAAACTGAACACATTCTGTCTTGTTGCCAGATACAGCATCATCGTGTTCATTCTGGCTTTCAGGAAAACTTTGAAGTTTGTAACAAATCGAAAAGCTTAAGAAGGCAGAACAGTGTTTTTCTGTACTGGTGTTTTCAGTATAGTGTTCATAACTCAAATATATTTATTTTTTTTTACCATTGAAGTGCCTTCTTGCTGCTTGTCAGGTTACCTTGCATTGTTGGAAACGGTGGGTGAAATTTGAGCTTAGCTGTGGCAGGGCTGTCTTTGAGTTGAAGCTTATTTAAATACGTTTTTAATCTCTAATAGTATTAGATTAATGAGCTTTTGCTTCTGTTCTTGAAGGTTTTGGTGCCAGCAATACTGGAAATAGTTTGTTTGGAAACAAACCTGCAACTGGGACTCTGGGAACTGGACTTGGAACAGGGTTTGGAACAGGTAAACAGCTTCCCAGCTGATTTCACGTCAGCCCAAGTGTAGTCCTCAGACATCAGTGGTGACGTAGCCGTGGTATTGCTAACTCTAATGCAGTAAAGGCTGTAGATGTTTTAGCTTGAAGCCATGAATCTCAGCCTCAAATCAGAACCACACAGAGCTTGCTAACACTGCGAAGTAACCTTTTAGAAACTGTGGGCAGCATTGCTTACAGTGGTGGGTAATGGCTTGGAAAACTGGTGGCGTCCTCTGGTCTGATCACAGGAGCCTTGAGTGTCTGCAGCATTCGTGGACACGTTTCTTGGATTTGATTAAATAATTGATTCTTTGCTGTGGGATAAATTGGCTTGTGGGTTTGTCCCAGTCTTGTAGTAAATGACAGTCATCTCTCCTGCCACAGCTCTTGGGGCAGGACAGACTTCTCTATTTGGAAACACCCAGCCCAAGCTTGGTGGAACACTAGGAACGGGAGCGTTTGGAGCACCAGGATTCAATACATCAACAGCGACGCTGGGCTTCGGAGCCCCGCAGCCTGCTGTCGGTAAGTCTGCATTAACCCAAGTTCAACCGCTGCCTCCTCCCTTGGAGGCTCCCTCCATCTGGCACATCCCACCCAGATGCTGTGGAGGGAAAACAAAAAGGTGTTGGAGCACCTATTTGAGGTGCTCTCCTGTGCTGCCATCGTACTTCTGTATTTCTTATGCCTGGACCTCCCTTGATGGAACTCTGCAGATGATCCGAGTGTTTGCAGCGCAGGGAAGGGTCTCGCTGGTTGACATCTGCTCAGTTAAACCAGCTTCTGGTCTGGTGAGAACCAGTTGTCTCAAGCTCTGGTCTTGAATTCCTGGCACACTTTGACAGTGTTGTTTGAGAGTGGTTTTGTTGCTCTTTGGGAATGCACAGATTCAGGCTGATTTTCTTGGAATTAGAATTGAGCTGCTTTAGGTTGTTCAGACACCTCATAGTGTGAGCATTTAGAGCATTTCAATAGGAACTAAAATTAGATGCTAGAAGATAGACAAAACGAAGAGGCCGTTGTTGTAGAGAGGACTCAGAATATCACAGAATATCACAGAATAGTAGGGGTTGGAAGGGACCTCTGTGGGTCATCTAGTCCAACCCCCCTGCCCAAGCAGGGTCACCCAGAGCAGGCTGCACAGGACCTTGTCCAGGCGGGGCTGGAATATCTCCAGAGAAGGAGACTCCACAGCCTCCCTGGGCAGCCTGGGCCAGGGCTCCGGCACCCTCAGAGGGAAGAAGTTCTTCCTCAGGTTCAGCTGGAGCTTCCTCTGCTCCAGTTTGTGCCCATTGCCCCTTGTCCTGTCACTGGGCACCACTGAAAAGAGCTTGGCCCCATCCTCCTGACCCCCACCCTGCAGATATTTGTAAGCATTTATAAGGTCCCCTCTCAGCCTTCTCTTCTCCAGGCTGAACAAGCCCAGTTCCAGACATCAAAGTATGATTGCTGTAGCAGGAATGGAAATTTTGCATTAAATATTCCCCCCCACCCTTGGAAAATCTTTCAGAAGTCAAATGTATTAGTTCAAGGTTTTGGCAGGCCAGGCTCATTCTGCTGATCTGTAGCTCTCCGTGCCCTCAGCTTTCCACCGATTAAAAACTTAGGGAATGTGGCTGCATGTTCTAATGGAGGAGGAGAATCTGATGTCTCCTTCAGGCTGCTGAGGAGCAGGGGAAGGAGTGCTGAAGCTTGCATAGAAAGTTAAATTCCTGTGAGGAGATCCAGTGATTGGAAGGATGTCTTTTCTACCTACCTGAATTCTAATAGTACAACTGTTAAAACTAAAAAATAATGTTCTTTTTATAGCTCTGACAGACCCAAATGCATCGGCTGCCCAGCAGGCAGTCCTTCAGCAGCATCTCAACAGCTTGACTTACTCACCCTTCGGAGATTCTCCGCTCTTCCGAAACCCCATGTCAGACCCAAAGAAGAAAGAAGAGGTAAGTGCATGTGAACATTAAACTCATTTTATGGATAAGATTTGAAGTGACTTCAAGTGTGCTTTGTGCTCATGGTCTTCACATAACTGTGCAGCAAATAGCAAAATAGGTTGTCATCTGCATGCTGGTGCAGTGGCTTTTTATGCTCTCTGGGATGCAAACTGCTTGTAACGGGGCTTTGACTGCTTGGGACTGCAGCAGAGCCCTGGCTTTGGAGTCCTTGTGTGCTCACTGCTGCTAGGTGAGAACAAAGATGGGTAATTGTCTGTACTTGGAGTATTTTTAGCATTTACCTTGAGCTTTGCTTAGGACAGTCTCTTGCCCTGTTGATTTATTTTAAGAGACAGCAAAAAAAATGCTTTTCAGACTTTGTAAGCGTTGAGGGGATGTTACAAACAGCTGCTGACCCCAGCAGATTCCAGGAGCTGGGGATTCCCCCAGCACTCCTCCAGAGAGCCGGGGTTCTCCTTCCCAGGCTGATGGACCTCCTGCCAGCAGCTCTCACCCAGGCACAGCGGCCAGAGCTGTGGTCTTGTTCCAGTGCAGGTTGCTGAGACCTTTGCTCTCCCCAGTGCCTCCCAGTCACTACGGCTGGGGCATGCACTGGTTCTGTCCCAGAGGCTGGAGCAGAGACCCTCATTGCTCCAGCTGCTGGAATGGCAGAGCTCAGAGGGTCGTCATCAGAGGCGCTGAGTCTGCTTGGAGGCCAGTAACTAGTGGTGTCCCTCAGGGTCAGTACTGGGCCCAGTCTTGTCCAACTCGTTCATCAACGACCTGGATGAAGAGTTAGAGTGTACCCTCAGCCAGTTTGCTGATGACACCAAACTGGGAGGAGTGGTGGACACACCAGCAGGCTGTGCTGCCATTCAGCGAGACCTGGACAGGCTGGAAAGCTGGGCAGAGAGGAACCTGATGAGGTTCAACCAGGGCAAGGGCAGGGTCCTGCACCTGGGGAGGAACAACCCCAGGCACCAGGACAGGCTGGGGCTGAGCTGCTGGAGAGCAGCTCTGCGGAGAGGGACTGGGAGTGCTGGGGGACGACAGGGTGACCATGAGCCAGCAGCGTGCCCTGGGTGCCAAGAAGGCCAATGGGATCCTGGGGTGCATGAGGAGGAGTGTGGGCAGCAGGGCGAGGGAGGTTCTCCTTCCCCTCTGCTCTGCCCTGGGGAGGCCCCATCTGCAGTGCTGGGTCCAGTGCTGGGCTCCCCAGTTCAAGAAAGATGAGGAGCTACTGGAGAGATCCCAGCGCAGGGCTGCGAGGATGAGGAGGGGACTGGAGCATCTCTGCTACGAGGAGAGGTTGAGGGAACTGGGCTTGTTCAGCCTGGAGAAGAGAAGGCTGCGAGGGGACCTTCGAAATGCCTCTAAATATCTGCAGGGGGGGAGTCAGGAGGACGGGGCCAGACTCTTCCCAGTGGTGCCCAGCGACAGGACAAGGGGCAACGGGCACAAACTGGAGCAGAGGAAGCTCCAGCTGAACCCGAGGAAGAACTTCTTCCCTCTGAGGGTGCCGGAGCCCTGGCCCAGGCTGCCCAGGGAGGCTGTGGAGTCTCCTTCTCTGGAGATATTCCAGCCCCGCCTGGCCGCGGTGCTGTGCCCCCTGCTCTGGGTGACCCTGCTTGGGCAGGGGGTTGGGCTGGGGGACCCACAGAGGGCCCTGCCAACCCTGAACCTTCTGGGATTCTGTGCTGGCACCGCTGGCCCAGGGTGCCCACAGCCACTCGGCCTCAGCAGGAGGTCCAGGCTGGCCCTTCCCAGAGCCGTGCCTGTAGCGTGCTGAAGGCCCACCAGTGAGTCACTGCAGACTTGTGGCCGTTGGCGTGGTTTCCATTACCTGTTGTCAGCCAGCTTTGTGTCCCTGTTTCCGTTGATTGCTTCCCCCTTTACTTGCTCCTTTGCTCCAGGTCCTTGAGTGGACGGCCTTAACGCTGTCCACGAGCCCTCGCAGCAGCGCTACGACAGTTCCCATCCTTCATGTTTGTGTTTCAGAGGCTGAAGCCAACTAACCCGGCAGCTCAGAAGGCCTTAACGACACCCACCCACTACAAACTGACTCCGCGCCCCGCGACCAGAGTGCGACCCAAAGCTCTGCAGTCGGCTGGCTCCGCTAAATCTCATCTCTTTGATGGTCTCGATGATGACGAGCCAGCCCTGTCCAACGGTGCCTTCATGCCAAAGTTAGTTTTCCTTTTGTGGACGTTGGAGGGAGGAGGTGGTGCAAGAATCTTCTGATGGGATTCAGCCAACTCCTGTACAGTGTCCTAAATTCCATGACTGTTTTGTGACCTGGTTCGAATACAAATAGCAATAACAAGTTTTCTGTAGAATATGAGTAGAGATGTTTTCTGTAGAAGAGATAAAAATGTTCAGCTTAAACTGTTAAGGCTAAATAAGCTGTAAAATAAGGTTGTCCCATGATCAGAGGAAAGCTTCTATGAAGTCAATTAGGAATTATTAAAAGGCAAGCTTGCACAGTGTGGTACTTCCTGCTTCTGAAGCAGAAGCCTCATCAGGTTTGATGCACCCACTATGAGGGCAGATTTGTGACTTTTTCATAGCCTGGTGCTGGTCCTGTGTCGACTGCGCAGAGGTTTCCCTGAGAAATGAATGATGATGCTGTGGATCCACCTGCTGAAGCTTTTGGTTTCAGTCTTCAGGAGCATCACATTGAAAAGGGGTTTGGAAAGCTTCGGGGTTTAGTTGGAAACAAACAACGAAAAACTTTGGAGAGAGATGCATGAGTCACTGAAAGTTTGTCGAAGCGTAGGCTTTTCAAAAATATTTTGTAGCTTTTGTGGGCTTCGTTTGTCTTTATTTTAGCCTGAGCCATCTGTTCAGTTCCCAGGGAGAGAGCAGGGTACGGAACGGCTCGGTGCTTGGCTGAAAAACACCAAACAACCAAAAGATGAGAAGAAAGGGATGCTTAGGCTTTTGTGAGTGCGGTTGGCGTAGATGTTCGGTGATCTTCAGAGTGCGGGCAGCGAGCCCTAGCCTGGCCGTTGGCTCACTCCTGAAGCGACCCTGTAGTAAAGAGGAGGTTGTCATATACAAGGTTGGCGGGGATGAGATCGCAGAAAGAAGTCCCAAGGCCATCAAAAGGGACTTCAGGGCACTGGGGCGATTGGTTGAGGGATCAGGGGCACAGGTGGTGTTTTCCTCCATCCCATCAGTGGCAGGGGACAGCACTGAAAGGGGCAGGAAAACTCACCTGGTTAACAGGTGGCTCAGGGTCTGGTGCCATCGGTCAAATTTTGGCTTCTTTGATCACGGGGAGGTGCACCAGGCCTGCTGGCGACAGGTGGAACTCAGCTATCTCAAAGGGGAAAAAGGATTCTTGGCCACGAGCTGGCGGGGCTCATTGAGAGGGCTTTAAACTAGGTTCGAAGGGGGAAGGGGACATCGCCCAGCTCACTAGGGATGAGCCTAGGCTTGGAGTGCCAAGGCCAGGGGTGAGATTGACAGCCCAGCTCAAGTGTGTTTACACCAACGCACGTAGCATGGGCAACAAACAGGAGGAGCTGGAAGCCATTATACAGCAGGACGGCTACGACTTGGTCGCCATCACAGAAACGTGGTGGGACAACTCGCATGACTGGCATGCTGTCATAGATGGCTACAGACTCTTTAGGAAAGACAGGCCAACAAGGAGAGGTGGGGGAGTTGCTCTATATGTGAGGGAGCAACTGGAATGCATTGAGCTTGGCCTGGGGGCAAATGAGGAACAAGTTGAAAGCTTGTGGGTTAGAATGAAGGGACAGGCTCATAAGGGTGACATTACGGTGGGTGTGTACTACAGGCCACCTGACCAGGAGGAGGAGGTTGATGAGGCCTTCTACAGGCAGCTGCAAGCAGCCTCACAGTCACAGGCCCTGGTTCTCATGGGGGACTTCAACCACCCTGACATCAGCTGGGAAGACCATACAGCTAGGCAGGCGCAATCCAGGAGGTTCCTACAGAGCATCAACGATAACTTTCTGATGCAAGTGGTGGAGGAACCAACAAGGAAAGGCGCGCTGCTGGACCTCGTGTTAACAAACAAGGAGGGACTGGTGGAGGATGTGAAGGCTGGAGGTAGACTCGGCTGCAGTGACCATGAAATGGTCGAGTTCAGGATCCTGCGTGGAGGAAGCAGGGCGATAAGCAGGATCAAAACCTTGGATCTCAGGAGGGTTACCTTTGGCCTCTTACAGGCTCTTCCTCCCAGTAGCTCCTTGATCTGCAGGGTCCTGTGCTTCTGCTGGAAAAGCTGTGTTTTGTAAAACAGAGGATACTGTGGTTTATTGAACCTGGGTTTTGAAGCTCTCAGTGACTTGTGCTTTCTACGCTTGCTCGTAAACCAGAGCCTCGAATGGAATTCCAGAAGGAGTGTTAGTATCTCAGCTGCGGCAGTGCTCGTGGAGAAGACTTCACGTGTCCTGAGTGTGGGAACAGGTCTCATACAGCTGGTTCATGGAACGCAGGAATTAAGCATGAAATAGGTGCTTTTGAAGTGGATATATCCAAATTTCTCTTCTGTGTTGTGTGGTATTTTTTAGGAAGAGCATCAAGAAGTTGGTTTTGAAGAATCTCAACAGTAGCAATCTGTTCTCGCCTGTTAATCGCGAAAATGAAGACCTGGCTTCTCCCTCGGAGTATCCGGAGAATGGAGATGGGTATGTTGACTCACCATGCAGGTGTTCACGCTTACAAGAAATGCAAACTGGTTATGCCAGTCTGAATCACCATTAATAGAATAGGCAGTTATTTTCAGGGATGTTGTTTTAGCTGTTCCCTGAAGCAGGTTGACCTGTTGTGACGTTCATTTCCTCTGAAACTGGCCATACGTTCCTCCTGTGCGGTCACATTCACATTCCATCCAAAATCAGGAGTTCAAAGAGGAATGACTGACTTTCTGGGTATGTCTCTTCATACCCAGTAGCGAGAAACTTAGGCTGTTCCTTGAGGGACAGGGCAGACCTGACCCTGAGGTGAGGAGAACTTCTTCTCCTGCCTAGGCCTCAGCAAGTTTGCTGACGACACCAAACTGGGAGGTGTGGTAGATACACCAGCAGGCTGTGCTGCCATTCAGTATGACCTGGCCAGGCTGGAAAGCTGGGCAGAGAGGAACCTGATGAGGTTCAACAAGGGCAAATGCAGGGTCCTACACCTGGGGAGGAACAACCCCAGGCACCAGTACAGGCTTGGGGTGGACCTGCTGCAGAGCAGCTCTGCGGAGAGGGACCTGGGCGTCCTGGTGGACGACAGGGTGACCATGAGCCAGCAGTGTGCCCTGGGTGCCAAGAAAGCCAATGGGATCCTGGGGTGCATCAGGAAGAGTGTGGGCAGCAGGACGAGGGAGGTTCTCCTTCCCCTCTACACTGCCCTGGGGAGGCCCCATCTGCAGTGCTGGGTCCAGTTCTGGGCTCCCCAGTTCAAGAAAGATGAGGAGCTACTGGAGAGAGTCCAGCGGAGGGCTACGAGGATGATGAGGAGACTGGAACATCTCCCCTACGAGGAGAGGCTGAGGGAGCTGGGCTTGTTCAGCCTGGAGAAGAGAAGGCTGCGAGGGGACCTTATAAATGCCTACAAATATCTGAAGGGTGGGGGTCAGGAGGACGGGGCCAGACTCTTTCCAGTGGTGCCCAGCGACAGGACAAGGGGCAATGGGCACAAACTGAAGCAGAGGAAGCTCCAGCTGAACCCGAGGAAGAACTTCTTCCCTCTGAGGGTGCCGGAGCCCTGGCCCAGGCTGCCCAGGGAGGTTGTGGAGTCTCCTTCTCCGGAGATCTTCAAGACCCGACTGGACGTGGTGCTGTGCCCCCTGCTCTGGGTGACCCTGCTTCGGCAGGGGGTTGGGCTGGGGGACCCCCAGAGGTCCCTGCCAACCCCGACCATTCTGTGATTCGTCCCTTAGAACTAAATAATTCAACTTTATTCTTCTTTTCTTCAGGTTCTTCTTGTCGGTACCTCCCGATGAAAACCACAGGCAAGATGGTGAGCGAGAAGAGGAGGAGGATCACCACGAAGTGACTCGGTTTTACACTAACCCCATTGCCAAGCCCATCCCGCAGACCCCGGAGAACGCTGCGCACAAACACCAGAACAGCGTGGACGATACCATCGTGGCTCTGAACATGCGGGTGGCCTTGCGGAATGGTCTGGAGGGCAGCAGTGAAGATGCCTCGTTTCACGACGATTCCCTTCAGGACGAGCGCGAAGAGGAGCCTGAGACGGTGTATCATCTGCATCCCGCAGGTGGGCCTGGGGGTGGGCAGCGCCTGCGTCCTTCCCGACAGCGCTTCCCGAGTGCTTCAGGAAGGTTCTCCTGTGCTGTTTTAGACCCTCAGCTTTTTTTCTTTTCCTTTCCCTGCTCTCAGAATACAAATTTTGCTTTTCGGCAGGGGGGTTGGACTGGATGACCCACAGAGGTCCCTTCCAACCCTTACCATTCTGTGAATCTTTTCTGCTGAGTCAATGAGCGATTGAATTTCGTCACCTAATTTGATACTAGGTTGAGGTTACCTAATTTGATAGTAGGAACCTGATGAGGTTCAACAAGGGCAGGGTCCTGCACCTGGGGAGGAACAACCTCATGCACCAGTACAGGCTTGGGGTGGACCTGCTGGAGAGCAGCTCTGCGGAGAGGGACCTGGGTGTCCTGTTGGACGACAGGGTGACCATGAGCCAGCAGTGTGCCCTGGCTGCCAAGAAAGCCAATGGGATCCTGGGGTGCATCAAGAAGAGTGTGGGCAGCAGGAGGAGGGAGGTTCTCCTTCCCCTCTACACTGCCCTGGTGAGGCCTCATCTGGAGTACTGTGTCCAGTTCTGGGCTCCCCAGTTCAAGAAAGATGAAGAGCTACTGGAGAGAGTCCAGCAGAAGGCTATGAGGATGATGAGGGGACTGGAGCATCTCTGCTACGAGGAGAGGTTGAGGGAACTGGGCTTGTTCAGCCTGGAGAAGAGAAGGCTGAGAGGGGACCTTAGAAATGCTTATAAATATCTGCAGGGTGGGGGTCAGGAGGATGGGGCCAAGCTCTTTTCAGTGGTGCCCAGCGACAGGACAAGGGGCAACGGGCACAAACTGGAGCAGAGGAAGCTCCAGCTGAACCCGAGGAAGAACTTCTTCCCTCTGAGGGTGACGGAGCCCTGGCCCAGGCTGCCCAGGGAGGCTGTGGAGTCTCCTTCTCTGGAGATATTCCAGCCCCGCCTGGACAAGGTCCTGTGCAGCCTGCTGTAGGTGACCCTGCTTTGGCAGGGGGGTTGGACTAGATGACCCACAGAGGTCCCTTCCAACCCCTACTATTCTGTGATATTCTGTGATATTCTGTGAGGTAGTGAGATGCAGGAGAGGGAGGATGTGGTCTGTAACTGTTGTGCAGTAGCAGGCTGCGTTGACTGTCGTTCAGGAGCGAGATCTTAAGAGTTGGAAATCTAAAGCTTGGTGTTTGTCAACATGCTAACTGCGTTGTAGAGTTTTCCAGGAAAGGAATGGACCCTAGAACGTGGTTGTGTCTCCACAGACCCACGGTGTGTGTGTTTGCAGTACTTTCAATTCCGGTCTTGGGGTGGGGTTTATTAACATGGAAAAAGATGGAAGTGTGAAAACATGAGGAGAGGTCTTCAGTACCTTTCCCTTAGCTAAGACTCTGTAGCTGGTGAAGAGGTTGGGGCGTGTGTTAGGGTTTGGTTTTTTCAAACTCGTGTGTGATCTGGAGAAGGTGAGTCTGTGATCTGGAGAGGTTGAGGGAGGTTCTCCTCCCCCTCTGCTCTGCCCTGGGGAGGCCCCATCTGCAGTGCTGTGTCCAGTGCTGGGCTCCTCAGCTCAAGAAAGATGAGGAGCTACTGGAGAGAGCCCAGCGGAGGGCTGCGAGGATGAGGAGGGGACTGGGGCATCTCTGCTACGAGGAGAGGCTGAGGGAGCTGGGCTTGTTCAGCCTGGAGAAGAGAAGGCTGCGAGGGGACCTTCGAAATGCCTCTAAATATCTGCAGGGTGGGGGTCAGGAGGACAGGGCAGACTCTTTCCAGTGGTGCCCAGCGACAGGACAAGGGGCAACGGGCACAAACTGGAGCAGAGGAAGCTCCAGCTGAACCCGAGGAAGAACTTCTTCCCTCTGAGGGTGCCGGAGCCCTGGCCCAGGCTGCCCAGGGAGGCTGTGGAGTCTCCTTCTCTGGAGATATTCCAGCCCCGCCTGGCCGCGGTGCTGTGCCCCCTGCTCTGGGTGACCCTGCTTGGGCAGGGGCTTGGGCTGGGTGACCACAGAGGTCCCTTCCAACCCCACCATGCTGGGATTCTGTGATGTCTCTCTTCACCTTTGTGCTGATTCTCGGTGCGTTTTGGGACCTTCAGCTGCCCAGCCTTGCTTCGGCAGGAGGGTTGGACTAGATGACCCACAGAGGTCCCTTCCAACCCCTACTATTCTGTAATTCTGTGATTCTGAGGAATGGGATGAAAGAAACCCCTGAACTGCTGAAGCTGGGAGCGTGCTGTCAGCCCGGTTCTCAGCGCACTTTCTGTTGCAGGGATTGTCCTCACCAGAGCCGGCTACTACACCATCCCCTCCATGGAGGAGCTGGCCAGGTTTACGAACGACAGAAACGAATGTATCGTGACAGACTTCACCATAGGCCGCAAAGGTAAGTGCAGACGGCTCCTCCCGGTGCGTGAAGCTGAACCGGTGACTTCAGAGCGATGGAGCCCGCGTCGGGGCTCCGTGCCCTCGGTGTCATCGTTGAACGGCGCCCTCGCGTCGCGAGCAGCTCGCGTCAGGGGCTGGTGGTCTTGCAGATGGGTGGGTCAAACCACCTCTGCTGTGGGATGGCTGGAGAAGCTTGAATATAAAAAGAACAAAAGGGCCTGTAGCTTTTAAGACGCTTGCTGTCCTTAAAAAACAAAAATAAAATCCAAAAGTCCTGACTTGTTGGAGCATTGATGCAAAACCAATCGTCATTGCTTCCATCTTCGTTGCTGCCCACTCTGCAGCCAAATGAGCTCTAGTGGCAAACAGCCCAAACTATATTCTTTAAAAATAATCTAAAAAATCATAGGATGGATACTATTTTTAAAACACTTTCAAAGTGTGCTGTGAGGCTGAGTATTTGCGTTGGCAACGCTAGTAGCCAAATCATAACAATAAATTTTGATAACAAAAAGCTTTGTGTGCAGAAGAAATGGCTGTAAAAGGCTGCAAACACCTCTCCAGTGTTTTCCCACCGGGAAGGAGGAGCCACCCCTGCTTTGTTCTGGAGAAGTGACAAAGCTGGTGGGGGAAGGAGGACTCTTTCACATCCACCATGCGATTCCTCATGGACAAACTGCGATGTTCTGCTCTGTTTTGCAGGTTATGGATCCATTTACTTCGAAGGAGAGGTGAACCTGACGAACTTAAATCTGGATGACATTGTGCACATCCGTAGGAAAGAAGTTATTGTCTACCCTGACGATGAAAGGAAGCCACCCGTTGGCGAAGGTTTAAATAGGTGATTTTTTAAACATGTCCTGTGCGGGGACAGGGGGTGGTAAGGGAGCTTTTGACAGTACCCACAATCCACTGCACTTGGGGGCAGCTACCAAGAAATCTGAATTTCTGTCTGCTTTCTGATTGCATAGCTGCTGGATAACTGCAAGTTTCTGACCCAGAAATTGGGTTTAAACACTGGTTTGAGCCCACATGTTCAATTCTCCACCCCTATATGTGTACTTTAATAGCTTTGCCTCAAAACCTCGTAGTCCCTTACGCTTCTGTCTGTCTGAACAGACGAGCTGAAGTCACCTTGGATGGAGTCTGGCCTACGGATAAAACCTCTCGGTGCCTGATAAAAAGCCCTGAACGACTGGCAGAGATGAATTACGAAGGCAGACTGGAGGCTGTCTCTCGGAAGCAGGGTGCTCGGTTCAAGGAATACCGCCCAGAGACGGGATCCTGGGTGTTCAAGGTAACGGTGGTGTTCTTGTAAGTCACTTCACAGCTAGAACATTGGAAGTGGTCTGAAGTGAGAATCTCTTGAGAACTTATAATTCAAGAACTTGGCTAAGCTTCACAGAATGGTCGGGGTTGGCAGGGCCCTCTGTGGGTCCCCCAGCCCAACCCCCTGCCCAAGCAGGGTCACCCAGAGCAGGGGGCACAGCACCGCGGCCAGGCGGGGCTGGAATATCTCCAGAGAAGGAGACTCCACAGCCTCCCTGGGCAGCCTGGGCCAGGGCTCCGGCACCCTCAGAGGGAAGAAGTTCTTCCTCGGGTTCAGCTGGAGCTTCCTCTGCTCCAGTTTGTGCCCGTTGCCCCTTGTCCTGTCGCTGGGCACCACTGGGAAGAGTCTGGCCCCGTCCTCCTGACCCCCACCCTGCAGATATTTAGAGGCATTTCGAAGGTCCCCTCTCAGCCTTCTCTTCTCCAGGCTGAACAAACCCAGCTCCCTCAGCCTCTCCTCGTAGGGGAGATGCTCCAGTCCCCTCCTCATCCTCGCAGCCCTCCGCTGGACTCTCTCCAGTAGCTCCTCATCTTTCTTGAACTGGGGAGCCCAGCACTGGACCCAGCACTGCAGATGGGGCCTCCCCAGGGCAGAGCAGAGCGGGAGGAGAACCTCCCTCTCCCTGCTGCCCACACTCCTCCTCATGCACCCCAGGATCCCATTGGCCTTCTTGGCACCCAGGGCACGCTGCTGGCTCATGGTCACCCTGTCGTCCCCCAGCACTCCCAGTCCCTCTCCACAGAGCTGCTCTCCAGCAGCTCAGCCCCAGCCTGTGCTGGTGCTTGGGGTTGTTTCTCCCCAGGGGCAGGACCCTGCCCTTGCCCTTGAGGAACCTGATGAGGTTCAACTCTGCCCAACTCTCCAGCCTGTCCAGGTCTCGCTGGATAGCAGCACAGCCTGCTGGTGTACCCACTACTCCTCCCAGTTTGGTGTCATCAGCAAACTGGCTGAGGGTACACTCTAACTCTTCATCCAGGTCGTTGATGAAGAAGTTGAACAAGGCTGGGCCCAGTACTGACCCTTGGGGACACCACCAGTTCCCGGCCTCCAACCAGACTCAGCGCCGCTGATGACAGCCCTCTGAGCTCTGCCATTCAGCCAGTTCTCAACCCACCTCACTGACCACTCATCCAGCCCATAATTCCTGAGCTTCCCTAGGAGGATGCTATGGGAGACCGTGTCGAAAGCCTTGCTGAAGTCAAGGTAGACAACACCCACGGCTCTCCCTTCGTCTACCCAGCCAGTCATGTCATCACAGAAAGCCATCAGATGGGGCAGGCATGATTTCCCCTTGGTGAATCCATGCTGACTGCTCCCGATAACCTGATAACTTCTGTACGCTGTCTCAGGTGTTTCAGCTGTAGTGCAAACTCTCCTCACCAAACTGATCAGAACTTCCTTGGCTGAAGGCCTGTGTCCAGCAGATGTTCCTGGTCTGTACGAAAGTTGAATTTGTTCCAGGTGTCGCAGCGGCGGCGTAAGGG